>NW_017306467.1:1807810-1813747 GCF_000935625.1 Nanorana parkeri | reverse complement strand
CGTATATTACAGCGGCCCTTGCGGGGGTAGCGCTACATAAACAAATGTAAACAAATGAGCACAATAAACTGTGCATTCTAATCAATGAGTCATTTACAGATTCCCAGCACTGCCAGTCAGATACAATCTTACAGTAGGTGTTTGTGCAAACACATGAAAGTTGAAGCAACTTAAACAAAGAATTTTGGTGTATACAGTATCCTTCTAATAGAGATGTATAAGCTACACTGATTTGTCATCATGGAAGGTAATTTTGGATTTACATAACAATATACACCTGCAATTCAGCTGTAGTTTATTGACAATGAGTAGCATTTTCAATATATTTAGATGAACATTTATTTGTACACATGTGTAATTTTTTAAAACTCTGTTATTTGAACTGCATCAATGTACTAAGTATACAAGTTGCATATATAATAATATATAGAACATATGCATATCAATAAACATTTTACAAACCCGAATAAAATCAAACTATGTCTCTTCAATCCCTTCATCAAAGATCACGGATATATGTATTCAAATGTATCTAAGTGAGGCAAGATTTGCACTGCACACACCATATCTTGGAGAATTTAGCTGGACAATTCGTATTATCATATCACCTTTTCATATGGGATCATTTGATTTACCAGGTTAATCCACTGTGCTATATTAGGAGTCATTTAAATGCAATCTCTTTCTGAGCGAGGAACTGCCCGTTCTGCATTGCGGTCATCGGGAGCCCGCCCCTCAGCGGGGCAGGCTTTCGATGATCGCAAGTACGATCTGCCCGTCCAAGGTGGGCAGATCGTACGAGCTTTCAATAAGCATACGACCATCGCAAGACAAAAGTCTTGCGATGGTCGTAAGGTGTATGGGCACCTTTAGACATTAGAGCTCGCCAATAAGACTTGATTGGTAGAGGGATTTTACCTATCTGTGTGTTTTTTTTACTTCAACAGTTGATAAGCAGTAAGCAGGGTGATAACACTTTGCTACAAAGAGCTTCTTCTAGGGGCTGATTCTGCCTGAATGTTGCTTACTAGTGTAGCGCCCTCTAAAATGTCGCTATTCAATTTAGAGATACCTGGACTGTAATCAGTCTGGATACTGATTATACAGAGCTCTGCACTCTATAGGTGTCCCTGAATCTGCTGGATCGATTGCTCCTCCTGTTGCTGAGGAAAAGGGAGCCTTGGCATACAGTGAGGGAGGATCCACCCTCAGGTTATGACTATGCACCTGGCCCTAGCCAATCCCTGAGTAGGATGACTGAGAGGCATGGTTGAGGGCAGGTAATTGTCTGGGGACATTGTGGAGAGCTCTCTCTTCCCCCTAGGGGCCTTGCCCTAGGAGGACTGTGTGTGATGCAGAGCAAATGGCCTGGGCCTCAGCACATGGCAGGTGCTGAGGGGCCTGGAGGCCTAAGGATACACTGATACTTCACTGGGCCCATACACGTGGCAGGTGTTGGGTGCCTTGTTCTAAGAAGATACTCTCATTTAACTGGAGTGCTCCTTGGCAGTTGCAGATGCTGAGGGCACAGAAGTTCCAGATCCTAAAGAGGAAAATACCTGATGGAAGCTGGGTCGGGGAGGAGTCCGCTTGTTGAGGGGTACCGCAGAGGAGCTGGTGCGAGCGTCCGTCTGGGACCCACAAGGGAGATCCCACACCCTATTCCAGGTATCTGTTCACAGTACTACTACTACTACTACTATTGGTCCCTGGGACCAGATCACAGCGATATCAGCATTAGCAGTTGCTAAGGTAAACAGCTGTCCTCCGAAGTATTTCCTATGGCATCCTACAGATCCTAAACCCTCTCTCTCCTATTGATGTTGCAAATAAATACCCTAAAAAGACCCTAAGACTCGAGCCGTTCTGTCCGTGAGGACAGGGGACTGGCAGCTGGAACCAACAGGTAGGAGAACCTATTTCAATATTCAGCGGCTCCTTCGGGGGTGAGCGCTACACTACTTACCTTATCAACATGACAACACCAACAAGGGGAGATGTAGATACGGTTTTGTGTCAACCACCCCACACTTATTGGCTCTCCTGTATACATTGTGCTATTTTATAAAATGTTTTACAGCTTGGAACATATGAAATACAAAAGAGATTATGTGTTAACTTTACCTTTTACTACGTATTCCTTTATACGCAATCAATTATGTCCCCCTATTTTGCATATGCTTTCATGGTTTGGGAGGGTGTCAGTGGTCAATATGACCCTGCTTCCTAAACTCTTGTACTATTTTAAAACCCTACCAGTAGCTATATCTTCTTTCACTATCCGCTCTTTAGAAGGGACCATCTTAACATTTATCTGGGATTACTTAAATGTGGAGATGCACCAATACCATTTTTTCAAGACATCATACAAGTACGTTACCAATTGCCGATACCTATTTTTTAGTGTCATGTGACATTTTTTTTAAAATAATACATACGAATGGTTTGAGGACAGTGGTGGAGTGCCAGGGCCCAGTCGCAGCTGCAACCGCTGTTACCAGTGGCGGAACTACCGCCTGTGCGGCCGCACCGGGGCCTCAGCCTGGGGGGCCAGCACAGTCCCTGTGCATAGATGGTGGGACTTGCCGGATAGCACCGGATCGGTATGCAGCGGCCAGCGGGCCCCCAGTCTCTGCGCCGAGAGTGTCGGATCATCCGACACTCTCCGTATACTGATCTCAACATCTGACCCTTCGAAATGGGCCCGCGACGCGCTGCGCTGAAATGGGGGGGCCCGTCTGCCAGTCGGATAACAAGATTGTATGGAGCCCGCTGGCCGCTGTGAGGAGGGAGCCGCGGAACAAGGAGGCACTGAAGACAGCGCTGCAGGCACATCATGGGGCACCCATGGGGCCCCGGACAGCAGTGAGGACCCAGCAAACAACACACACAGGAAACAGCTGAAGACAGAAGACTTTATACAGAAATGCTATTGTTATATAAAGTATTGCTGGGATGTGTAGTTCTCTATAGCCTGTGCCATTCTGCATTGCTGTAATTATTAGGGATGTACCGATATATCGGCCGCTGCTGTGACACTGGTAGATGTGCCACTGACTCCAAACTGTAGAGGGACTACAAATCCTAGCAATACATTGTACAGCAATGCAGAATACCATCAGCTATAGGGGACCACTCGCATACCCGGTGAGACCGCCCACAGCCCTGGTGAGACCGCCCACACCCCCATATGAACCACCATGGAAAAGAGCTGCAGAGTGTCTGCCTGCTGGGAGCTGTAGTCCCAGGAGGCAATGTCGGTACCTTGGTTAACAGGCCCCCCCAAGTTGTGGAACGCCAAGGCCCAGCCGCAGCTGCCACTATGGTAGTTCCATCACTTGGGGGTGCCCAGAGAGGAGGAAGAGGGCCCCCGTTAACCACCTCAGCACCCAGCATGCAGCAGGCCAACTCTCCGCAGCTCCTTCCCATGGCAGTGGGGGGTTTGGGGGCCCTTCATGGTTTCTTGCACCAGGGCCCTGAAGTTTCTAGTTACGCCTCTGTCACTAGGGCTGTGTGCAGCGTCTCCCCAGGGCTGTGCATTCTCAGCAGGGCTGTGTGCAGCATCTCCCCAGGGCTGTGCATTCTTGCCAGGGCTGTGCATATACTCACCGGGGCTGCATGCAGTCTGACCAGGGCTGTGCATTGTCACCTGAGCTGCATGCGGTCAACCAGGGCTTTGCATTCTCACAAGGGCTGTCTAATCTTACCAGGGCTGTGTGCAGAGTCTCACCCAGGGCTGTGCATGCTCACCAGGGCTGTGTGCAGTGTCTCCATAGGGCTGTGCTTTCTCACCAGGGCTGTGCATTTTTACAGGACTGTGCATTCTCACCAGGGCTGTGTGCAGCATCTCCCCAGAGCTGTGCATTCTCACCAGGGCTGTGTGCGGCATCTTGCCAGGGCTGTGTGCAGCGTCTCCCCAGGACTGTGCATTCTCACCAGGGCTGTGTGCAATGTCTCTCCAGGGCTATGCATTCTCCCCAGAGCTGTGTGTGACATCTCACTAGGCTGTTCAGTGTCTCCCTGGTGCGGGCGAGAGGGTGCAGGAAGAGGAGGCAATGTGTAGCCGGCCCAACGTTGTATAAGGCAGCCGCCATTAGGTTGCTACAAGGATGCCAAGGTCCCCAGCAAGCGCAGGGCCTCAAGCAGCCGAACCCGTTTATGAATTTAAATTATGAGTACTCGTGAAAATGCCCAGTATCGGCACCAATAGCGGTGTATCCCTACTTAAAAGCTACGATAGCCTGAATCACTCTTTATAAACATAGAAAGGAGGGGGGGAATAGGTTTAACAAATATTATGCATTACTACCAAGTGTCTCAACTTTTACCCCTTATAGCTCTCCAACAACAGCTATAGCCCCTTCTGGACCTTACTGGAAATCTGATGCCTGTTTTCCTATACTCACTGCTTTGTTTGCATTGAGCATTTTAAGTCTTTGTTGTATCCCGGTTTCTGTCAACCACTGGGGTATATTTTGAGTTAAACTTTTAGCTTCACAGTAGCTGATTCCCTGTGATAGGCCTAAGACTTTAAGTCCCCTCATGAAGCATGCCTTAAAGATGAACTTTACCCATATCTTTAAAATAACAAACACACCTTTAGAAATGTAGTTTAGAAATTTAGTAATGACAATCTACTTCTAGATAATTGCCGGCTTTGTATTCTTTGCATACCTTATTTTCTTTTTTTGCCAGACTTCTGACAGTGGCCATGTTAACTAAGGGCAGGTCACAAGCTCTCCCTTTACTTCCTGGAACATGTGACTAGGAGATGTGACAATGCACGCCATCTCAGGGGAGGAAAATGCTTTTCCTTGAGATCTCATGAGATTACAAATGAGATTTACCAACAATGCTCTGCTGATGTAAGCTTCCGAGGATGCAATGCTTGGGCACATTACATAATTTGTGCCAGAAGTGGACCAGGAAGTAGATGAACTCTATTGGTAAGTAAATGAAAAACAAGTTTGTTTAACTAATGAATGTAAGATGATTTTAAATCAGCACGCAGCGCTTCATGCTGATGTAATCTGATGTAAAGGGGGGTAAAGGTTCACTTTAAATGTTTGGTATTTTATAAAGTTCTCGGTGGGCTTTCTAGCGCCTCAACTACTACTTCTTCCTCACCTTTCACAACTGATGTTTAGGGCGGGTTATTCAGATCCAGCTGCTTTTAAGTGATGGGTATCTAAAGGGTTTGGGGTTTTCTGCGATTTCCAAGCATTATCATTTGGGCGTATATTAAAGAGCACAAGAAGCTGCCGGAGGCTGAGATATATTGATACATAGAAATCCACAAGTGGATTTTGACCCTGATTAGGCTACAGGAATTGAAATGGCCTCTTACCTGCTATACATATTGTCTGCACACACCAGGGGGACATAAGTAGATCACTATATTGCATTTGCAGTCAAATAAATTAACTTGTCATACAGCACATGCCTATGTTGGTAATTGCGAAAAATACTTATCACAGGCATGGATGGAGAAGGATTGGGTACAAACATGGGAAAATATTGTTAAATGCTCCCTTAATGTTATGAATATGGAGGTAGCTTACAGGTTATTATACGGCGGTCCCTTCACATATAGCACATCTGAACCCCAGTTATTCTGACAGATGTTTCTGGGGCTGTAATGCCACTGAAGACATGTTGCACATTTAGTGGACATGCCCATTTTCAGCCACCTTTTGGACTAAGGTGTATTGGTTGCTTGAGACACTCTTCCACCATAAATGAGATAAGTATCAACGTGCCTTAATGCGTCATATCTTTTTGGCAGCACGGTTGACCCTATTTAGAAGTTGGAAAAAGCAATTCATTCCACACATGGAATTTGGGTACCTTACCACCCAAAGATGGATTCTAATAGCTTTCAATATCTCTGACTGGTAAACAGGAAGGAGGGGTTTGGAGGAGAGGGGGGGGGGGGGT
>NW_017306467.1:1804359-1807475 GCF_000935625.1 Nanorana parkeri | reverse complement strand
AACAGGTAAGAGGGGTTTGGAAGGGAGGGGGGGGGGGGGTTACTTAGGTGGCCCATCTTGCTTGAGTGTTTGGTGGCCCTGTCAGGGGCAGTGCCTGGTAAGACCCATTCTTTTTGTTCTTTTCCTTGTTCTCTTTCTTTTTTTCTTGCTCTTCTCTTTCTTTTTTCTTGCTCTTCTCTTTATGTTTAATCAGATAAGACAATCTACCTTTTACATAAAGGTACAACAATGGCAAAAGAAAACCTTGCTTGAGTAGTTTGCTCATGTTCTGTGATGTCTCTTGATACTCCCACATTAATGTAATTCTGTATTGTGGTATTTTTTGCTACCATATTGTGTTTCTGTTCTACGTAATGTTTATATGCAACTCCTGAAATTGTTAACTGCTATCGTTGTGCAATGTTTGTTATGGCTTTACAAAATTTCTAATAAAAACATTTAAACAAAAGTAGGAAAGAGATGCCACAACATATAAAACAGTGTAATAGAGCAGTAGAAACCTTTATTTAAGAACCTTTCCCTAACAAAGTTATGCTGCAGTTGCTGCTGCTAGGTGTATATGTTCTCTTTAGATTGTGCTTTGTAACATAAGGACTGTTTCCTTTGTTCAGATTGCAACAGTTGAAGGAAGGTCATCTTGTCAAGCTTACAGTATATCAAGGTCAAGCTTACAGTATACAGTATGTGGCAAGAATAGCTTTACAAAATTAATAGAAGAAAGAAAAATGAGAAGAAAGCAGAAATAATAAATAGGATACGAAAGAAGAGAAGAAAAGAAAAAAGGTTGAAGAGGTAGTAGTTAGTGGTAAATATGTGCATGGCTCAGTAAAGTATTCCATGCCTGGTTCCAGTGATTGATCCTTATCAAAGTCACATATTCAGAAGACCTAAAAGCTTTTAGGGCTGTTCCCAAGCTATACTGTATATGGAGAATTAGGTAGTCTGTTGCCTGTGACCTGACAGCATGCCTCAAAGATCTGGTTCCAGAATGTTAACAGGTGGTAAAGATGTGGTTCACGGTTCCTCTCTCCCTTCCACATTGCCCACACCTGTCAAAGGCTGTCAGGAATAGTCTACAGTATGTAATGTGTATGAGCATCTATACCATCTGGCCATTATTTAGTAGTTTTTTTCCTAGGATTATTTGGCATTGGCTCTCCTGTTTGCGTTTCACCACCAGTATGGCCTTGATATAAAATTTGAGCTGATGTATTAGGAAAGTGGAAAATTTAAAGCAGATCTAACCGCATTAAAATATTATCAAAAATAAAGTCAGTGTAACTTCAAAAGTAGTTTTTTATTGTTTTAAATGTGTAGTTTTCATTAAAAAAACACCTGGTGATCCTTCCATGAAGGTTCTTGTTCGTACCATTCCTGTCACGGTGTGACATTTTCTCACAGTTGTGCTCCTGCATTGTCTCCCTTTCACATGCTCCATTAGGTGACACTACTAGGAGTCATGCCAAGTGGCATAGTGTAGGCATGGTCAACAGTTGCCACTATCAGGAGGGCAGATTGGGAAAAACTATGTGCAGCTGATGCTAGTTGAAAAAAAAAGAAATACCTTTTTTTATGGAAAACATACATGTCAGTGGTTCATGCCACACAGTGCTTTAGCATACAAAATAGCATCCAGTTAGGGTTTAGATCTACTTTGAAATAAAGAAGAATTTTAGGCAAGTACTCAAAGTATAATTTAAACATTACATATACCCTGTTTAATTTAAATACCATATACAGTATATCCATATCTGCTGACAGGACAATACTTACATAGTTATTATCCACTACTGACATTTTACTGCAGTCATGTTTTGTAATTAACAACCTCAGCATCTGGGACTCCCAACATTCCCATTTTCAAAATTGAGACATTTTGATCCATGCTGCTGATCTTGAAGAGAACTGCTTCCAAATCAAGATTCCAAGCCCACAGAAAACAAAGCCACACTTGATTATGACAGCTGGAATCATTATTGTCCAGCAATGAACAGACTAAACTACGAAGCAGCTCTCCTAATCCACATAGCCATAGCCTGTGTATTGTGATAACATTGACAAAACTGCTGGCTGTCAGCTGGCTGATGTCAGCAGGGATAATGAAACAGACATTTACCCTGTACTCATTGAACTTGTAGTATTTAATGCACATGCTCAGTTTACTGAAAGAAGATGCATTATGTCTTTTTGTCCACCTATCAGGGAGGCACCCTATGCTGACTTTTGACCCCACTGAATCTGAGCCAAATCCTTCAATGTGGTGCGCAACAGCAGATAAAACTCTCCATGGGAGAAGCAATCAGAAGCTCTAGTTTTCCCTCTTATTATCCGGCTAGACGTATCTGCAACATGCCTATACCTCCCCTCTCAATAGACCCAGCAGCCAGAGCACTGTTACATCTTGTCTACCCTCTAATGTTTATCATGGCTTTCAAAGACAATTTCACTCTTATTGAAGCCATACTCACACGTGTCCAGCATGCATCATGTGTGCATAGTTGTAATTATGTGCATATAATTAACCACATGGTTGTGGAGTTCCCCTTACTATTCCAAACAGACTGTTATTCAAGCATACAGCCTGTGTGCCGTGGAAAGGGAGGGTAATGAGTGTGTAGCTCCCCATCCAGTACCAACATTGGGGAGTAGCTTGCTAGGTGGGGCAGCAAAGCCTCTTCCTGCTTTCAAAGCATCCTTGTCCCAATTTTGAGGGACAAGGGCCTCTTCCCCCCCTCCATGTGCTCCAAAAAGGAGGTGGGAGTAATAGTAAAATGGGGGGCTTATGGTGCAATCTGGAAATCTCCTTTATTAGGGGCAGCCAGATATACGCCCAGCCCCAGGAGAATGGGTACATTAGTAACCCTTAATAATTCCCACAAAGAGTTAAAAGTAAAGAAACACACCAGCACTTTAGAAAGAAATCACAAAACACATGCTCCCCTGCTTTAAAAATATATATATTATTGTTCCTAGAAGTAAATCCAGCATTAAATATGTCAGCCAATCATCCAGAGATGTAAATCTAGTGTCAATTACCATGAGCAAACATGTATACATCACCAGCACACCTGAAGTAAAACCACATTTATTAGCAACAAAAAAAATATATAGCTAAA
>NW_017306467.1:1780087-1804320 GCF_000935625.1 Nanorana parkeri | reverse complement strand
GCTTTTCAGCCCTTGTCTTGGACTCCCATTATTGTTAATCCCACCTTTCCTCTGTTTAACTGAATCCTTACTCAGGACCTATCTGCCAGGGTCCGATTTTAGGAAATTGATGTGGGGGCGGCCATGGCCAGCGACATATTTCGAGACAGCAGTGATCTATAAATAAGCAATTATCTTAACCTCTAGAGGGATAGACTAATTAAAATCTTAATTTTTAACTAAAATGTGATTATGCCCCTTTAACATTCCCCTGGCACAAATTTGTTAAACTTTATTCACTATCATCAAACCCCTGTAAATTTATTTTCGCCCATGTGTCCCTTCACTTCTCACTTTGGAGAGAATAAATCTCTCCAAAGTGAGACAATATGCTCAGATAGTTGGCACTTGAACAAGTGTCCCCTTCAAAATGTCCCCTCCATTCTTTTTCTGGTGAGAGCTCAACATTTTGGATTTACCCTTACTTTTAGTTTTGAAGCCAATGGTCACCAGGCCAAATTTCCCTAGCAGGGATCCATACATTGTAAAAACAGGGATTCTAACTCCTCTCTGCTCTACACAAAACTAAACAAAACATTGGCTTAAGATATGCAAGAATTATCTCCTTAATTCCTAATGTGCATAATGTATTCCAAATTAACAATAACATCTAGTGTTTCTGTAGGTAGGTATATCTTCCTGTAGGTAATTTTGTATAGTGGCTTTCCTTTTTGTTGCATTACCTCCTGGAATGAAAATAGATTTTTGGGGGGTTTGTATTATTTGATTTACACAGTATGCCTACCACTTTGAAGATGCAAAAATATTTTTTTTATTTTGATACAAATAAGACAAAAAAATTTAAAACTTGAGCGTACAAAACTATTCACCCACCAAAGTTTATACTTTGTAGAGCCACCTTTTGCAGAAATTACAGCAAGTCTTGGGGTACACCTCTATAAGCTTGGCACATCTAGCCACTGGAATTTTTGCCCATTCTTCAAGGCAAAACTGCTCCAGTTCCTTCAAGTTGGATGGGTTTCGCTTCTTCAATCTTCGTTTCAATCTTCAAGTCATGGCACAGATTCTCAATTGAATTGAGGTCTGGGCTTTGACAAGGCCCTTCCAAGACATTTAAATGTTTTCCCTTAAACCACTCGAGTGTTACATTAGTGGTATGCTTAGGGTCATTGTCCTGCTTGAAGGTGAAACTCCGTCTTAGTCTCAAATCTCTGGCAGACTGAAACAGGTTTCCCTTAAGAATGTTCCTGTAATTAACGCCATCTATCATTCCTTCAATTCTGACCAGTTTGCCAGTCCTTGCCAATGAAAAACAGTCCCACAGCATGATGCTGCCACCACCATGCTTCACTGTGGGGATGGTGTTTTCGGGGTGATGAGAGGTCTTGGGTTTGCGCCAGACACACAGTAGCATTTCTTTGAAAGCCAAAAAGCTACATTTTAGTCTCATCTGTGCAGAGTACCTGTTTCCATATGTTTGGAGAGTCTCCCACATGCCTTTTGGTGAAAAGCAAACATGTTTGTTTATTTTTTTCTGTAAACAATTACTTTTCTCTGTCTTCTCTTCCATGAAGGCAAGCTCTATGGCAGGGGTCAGCAACCCGCGGCTCCGGAGCCGCATGTGGCTCTTTCATCCCTCTGCTGCGGCTCCCTGTCCAGGGATGGAACTACCGCCGGGGCCTGAGGGTGGGGGGGGCAGTGAGGTCCGGTCCTGGGCACCCCCCCTGGTGGAATATGCGGCAGTGCAGGGTCCAGGGGCCCCGCACTGCTGACGAGCTTCTCAGCACGGGGGCGGGTCTTGTGACTCACCTTCTCTCCCGTCCGAGTCCCTTGTAACAGGCGGCGGGAGAGGAGAAGTGTGTGTCACATGCCCCTCCCCCTGCAGTGCACACCATCTGGATGGGATGCTGGCTGTGAGGCTTGGCAGGTGAGTCCGAATGAGGAGCGAGGGGGAGAGGGGGAGGGGGGGGTGTGGTACAGGTGTAACAGCACACTGTGTGCTGTTATTTCATTTAATTAGAAAAGTGGATTATAATGGGGAACATTACACTGTAAGGTTGCCTATTATAATCTATTTCTCTGATTTAGGGCTTGTTCACACCAAATGCAGACGAGATCTGCATGAGTTTCTGCACACGCAGTGCAGTGTGTATTGCTGCGTTTTTGCCGCGTTCAGGGCCGTTTTTGTCACTTCTATCCGACTTTGTGAGTGAGGTGGAATGTGAGATCGCACTCACAGAGTCGGATAGAAGTGACATTTCAGGACCGAACAGCTGTTCCAGGGCAGAACGGTTCTCCTGCACATATGATTTGCGATGCCGATCTGCCCTGCAACAGCTGAGAAAGTGTTGGAATGCTTCACCTATAGGTGGTCCCACATTCCATCGCCAAAAAACTGGGTGGAATTACATTGAAATGTGTGACCACGCCACCGGTCACACATTGTAACATAGTCACAAACAAAAATTCATAAATGCAACACACTATAGTTTTTTTATACAAAGCATAAAGGTATAACATGATACAGTATATGCAGTGTTATCTTCATTTTAGATGTCAAAAGGGTTTTGTGGCACCCGGTGTTTTCTTTTCTGTGGGAAACAGGTCCAAATGGCTCTTTGAGTGTTTAAGGTTGCTGACCCCTGCTTTATGGAGTGCATGGCTTAAAGCGGTCCTATGGACAGATACTTAAATCTCCACTGTGGGGCTTTGCAGCTCCCTCTGGGTTATCTTTGGTCTCTTTATTGCCTCTCTGATTAATGCCCTCCTTTCCTGGTCTGTGAGTTTTGATGGGCGGCCCCCTCTTGCCAGGTTTGTTGTGGTGCCATATTCTTTCCATAGTATGGTGCTCCATACTGTTGAAGGTTTTGGATATATTTTTATGAACCAACCCTGATCTGTACTTCTCCACAACATTGTCCCTGACCTGTTTGGAGAGCTCCCTGGTCTTCATGGTGCCGCTTGATTGGTGGTGTCCCTTGCTCAGTGGTGTTGCAGACTATGGGGCCTTTCAGATCAGGTGTATATATACTCAGATCATGTGACACTTAGATTGCACACAGGTGGTCTTTATTTAACTAATTATGTGACTTCTGAAGGTAATTGGTTGCACCAGATCTTATATAGGGGCTTCATAGCAAAGGGGGTGAATATATATGCATGCATTACTTTTCCTTTTTTTTTATTTTTTTGTCCATCACATGTAATCCAATAAAAATCCAGGTGATAATGCAACAAAAAAGGAAAAATTCCAAGGGGGGCTGAATAATTTTGCAAGCCACTGTATATGCCCTAAGCTTGTCTGATTCCAAATAAATTGAATAGATTGCTTGTAGTCTGTTGTAATACTGTATATTTGCTGCTTCTTACACCCTACCAAAGTAAAAACAGTAACCTTTGTATCAGAGGCCTGCCTGAGGCAGTGTCGGATCTCCAGTGCTTAGTCATAGTGCTGTTTTAGGAATAAGCACCAGAAATCCCTATAAAAAGACTGGGGGTGAACTGATCAATAGAGCATTAACTAAAAAGCCACAGGAAAGCCTTCTGAGGGAATTGATGGCTAAGTTACATGACTATCACTGCACCAAGAAGCAGGAAGCTCAAAAGCTGCTAGAGATAAATCATTACCGTATTTTTAAGGTCATACTTATCAAATATTCTCTACACATACTAATGCAAACATGCGTCAGGTGTGCCTACGTACTAAAATGACCATTGTACCACACATGTTAGGTATCACCATGTGCGCCAGAGTGAGAGCAATAATTCTAGGGACAATATTCATTGTTAGCTCTAAACTAATAGCCTGTATGGGCTTTTAAAGCATCACCTATGGACACACACAATTTTTAAGCTTGGCATGTTGGGTTTCTATTTACTTGGCACAACCTAGTAGGTAATATTTTGTATTTTTGTGCACTAAAATGAACTTAAGTGTATTTTTGACTGAAATTTGGGGTTTGATAAAGAGTGGTGCTAATATCACGCAAAAAAAAAATTGCAACTGCTGACATTTTTTTCTCCATAGTCTCTACTTTCAGGAAATATATAACTTTTGGAGGGTTTAAGTAATTCTCAGGCCTAAAATATCGATTAAAGGGATAAAACATGAGGAAATATGCATGTTTCCTGACACCAATACATGGCAGCATACAATGGGTATGGCTCTGCCCCCATTGTATGCTGCCATGTATTGGCGTCAGGAAAGGAAAATTAGCGATAAGTAAGTATACAATTTTCTGTTATTTCACAGATTCAAAAAATATATGTCTTTTTTTATTATGCCTCAACATACTTGTACTTAAAGTGTATGTTAACCCTTTAGTCTTTAAATACATATAAAGCTTCAGGATTAAACAATCCACATTAATGAAATCCACAAAATGCCTCTTAAATACTGTTTTTTAATTCTTTTTAATGGTGGTTACGTGATCTTCTTCAAATACAGGGGGCTGAGATTTTGAAAGTTCAGCTGCTATATTGATTGGCTCCTGCTATCAACTGCTGTCAGTCAGGCCTTGCATAAATGGGCAGGGAGGGGGGCATGTCAGTCTGTGATGTCATAGGTTGATTACAGCACCGTATCCTGTAAGTCCCAAGAAAGAAGAAGGTACACAACCTGACTACACTACCATGATTCTGTTTCCATAGTTGGCTTGGTCAAGAAACAACACAAAGTTATGGATTGTGGTGGGGACTGGCAATATCACCATGTATTTATACAAAAAAAATGACAAACAGCGATCTCGGGAGGAGGCCCTGAATGAACAGTGTGCTGGCCTTAGAAACAGGAGGAGGACCTGTGCGGACTGGAATGAACAAAACACACAAACTTCAGAGTGTGATAGAACAATCATAATCAGAACTAATAGAAGATAATGAATAATAAAAGAAAATTATAGCAGCTGCTAAAAACTTATACAAAGTGATAACAGGGGTAGCCTTTTCAGTCTATACATGGGGTTAATATCTCAGTGGGCATGTGCCCAATTTTGCAACACATGTAAAGCTTAGGGACAAGCTTGGAACTGCACATACATAACATCAGACCATGCGCTGGCCAAGTGCAGTTCTTTAATGATTTATTAAAAAGAATGAAAACAAACAGCCACTGCACTCACAAATGTACTGAAACAGGCGGGCATGTAGCATCTGCTTTGGAAGGGCATGTTACTGCAAGCACTAAATTATCATTAAGGTTCTATGCTGGACATTTAGTTATGCTAAATGTCAGTGTTGTCAGCATTCTACACATATTATGCACCTTTTCTGATGGTGTGTACTTACCCTTAAACAACCAAATGTTTAATTTCCTTTTAACGCTGGATCAGCTTGTAGGCTTTCAGGGCTTTTTGGTAGTAATCAAAATTTAGAGCCCCTAACATTACCCTTACACAGTCTACAAAGGCCCCCTGTCACAAACATTTTTCCTTTAACGCCTCAAACCGGATGTGTTTATAGCTCTTTTGTCATTTTGTGTTTTAGTTTCCTTTTATTTTTGCCTTATCTATTTTGCATTGGTGCATGTTTAGGCACTCTGCCTTTACCAGCCAGTGCTGGTACAGGCATCTGATCAAATCACTACTGTCTCTTTACTCCAGAGAATTTATGACTTTAAATTAGAATAAACTCAACTTCTCCTCCAGAAACACCTATATCCCAAACAATCTCATAGGTATTGGCTACATCTCCGACCCCATAAACTGCTAGTCCTGTCACAAGGTGATAGGGAGTTGCAAACCTTCCAGAGTTCCATATAGGGCTTCCTCTGAATACCAAGTGGTGTATCAAAAAGGTTCTACTATTACCTTCATTTCTGTACTACTGTATGTATCTACGCCACCGATGAAAACATTTCACTGTCAGGGTACATATGTTTATTTTGGCATCCAACCTCTCCTGCCACATCAGCCTCATGATGGCACCCAAGAGGCCATCATTTCTCTGTGCCCCAACACAAATAAAGCACATTGTTATTAATCTTTTTTTAAAGAACTTTGTTAACTTTAGCTAGTGTTAAGCATATTTATCAGGAACAATTTTTTTAAAATTATTGAATGATTCTATGATAATAATAAATCAATATAAATAATACATCAATGCATATTTTTTTTTAAATAAGTTCATTCTTTATTAATTATCCATGGAGATGGTGCATTAACTGCAAAGTGGATGAACAAATAATAAGTGATACTGTAAGCATGGGGGCAGTCATATTTCATATACAGATGTAAGTAGATGGAGAGACCCCGCACTCTTCACAGCAGTCCCGGCCAGATAAGAAAAAAGTGGTGCTCGCAGTGATGAATTACCACGCATGGCGCCGTGCAAACACAGGAAAGTCAGGAAATCACCAGCACTCAGTAGTAAAGATAAATATGTCCCTTTTATTGGACAGAAAGCGTCATAGACATCCAAATAAACCGACGTTTCGGGGCCGCGCAGGGTCCCTTCCTCAAGGCAGAAAGATGTGACATATCACACATATCACACTACGCTTTCTGCTTAGTACTGCAACAAACTGACTTTACCATTTTCTCAGTTCAAGTCAGGCAGATTTGAAGATTCTCTATCTATCCTGTTATCTTGGCATTTGATTAGCAGAGTTGCAGAGGGTTGATAAACAGGTAGCCACTTGAGAGAATCAAGAAATATGTACGTGCAATAACCACAGTAAGCTATACAACAGTAAGCGAGCAAAAAAATAGAGTAAAATTATTATTATTAAACTCAAAATAACTACTCACTAAAATGTTATATATTGTTGCCTACATATCCTTGCGCAAGTAAAAATATCTCTAAAAATACTCATCTCAAGTTTCATAAGCTAAAAAATTTAAATTTGATAGTTATATAAGGTAGAAAAAAACTGTCCAACTTTTCACAGCTTCTGCAGTTTTGATCCAGAAGATGTCAAAACAAAACCCCTGGGCAGTTGCCAATTTTGCCACTCAGGTAGAAAAAAATGCTTCCTGACCTCCAAGGGTAGTCAAATCAATTCAACTGATCAAAATATTGGCTTTTAGTAATTATAAATTAGCATAGTATCAGCCGCATGCAAATTATCCAGGGCTTTTCTTTAAATTTCCTTATGGTTTTGCCATTATGTAAGCACTCATTTTACTGTGTTAGACCAGTAATCGAGTGCATTGGTTATATCTCTCTACCATATTATTTGTGTCAGCAATGCTTTTTTGAAGTAAGGTAAAACATATGTATATTACAAAGTTCCGATTTTTGCTTTGACCTCTACAAATTTATTTCTGAACATATTTTAGATGCCTTATATTTTCTCACTAAGGTAACGCAAAGGCAAGTATTATTCAGTATGACATTGCAGACTTTTGACATTCATTGTATGCGGCTCTTGTAGGAGGAGAGAAAAGTGCAACATTTAAACAAGAACTCAGGGGGAGACTTATGGTGATGCGCATTTAGCCCTGATTCACACCTAAAGGTTTTGTAGACTGAAGATGAAAGCTCCAAAACGTTCACCCACCAAAATCCCATACTTCTTTTTCATTTTTATTGAATTATAATATGTATTTATTTTATAAAATAAGACAAACATATCAATCAAACCACACAAATTTTACATTAAAATAGCTGTAAAAAAATTCTCAATTAATATCCTCTCCTTGAAACCCCCTCTACCCATGGTATTCCAGTGACCTATGGTAATAAAGTACTATAAAGCAGAAGGTGAAGCTAACTACAATTTCACTCACATAAAAGAAAAGAAAAGGAAAAAAACTGACATAAGGGAAGACAGGGAAGAGGAGGAAACGGGGAAAAATTGGCAACCGTGCCCATGGAGGACTCCCGACAGCGAAGACACACTCAATCTTCAATCTTTTATCTACTAATTGCACCTAAAAACAGACCCCATTTCCACTATTTCTTGGAAATGTTTTGAACTGTTTTACAATTTTGAATCCAACTGTCCCATATATCCATAAACTGGGGATATCTATCTTGCATCCTAGCCCTCAGTTCCTCTATACGCTGCAGGAAATACATCTCCTCCATCCATTTCTGCAGCGTAGGAGAATCTGCTGATTTCCAGTGCTACGGTATGACTGCTCTAGCTGCACTCAAGAAAGAGTGAAGGCTTTTTTTTAGTGGCTGCTATCCCTATTGCAAAGATAGAAAGTAGAACTTGCTGAGGTGTACACTCCACCCTTGTTTTTGGTTTATGTTCATAGGTATCAAATACCGCTGACCGCAAAGGCACAACAAGAGGGCACTCCCACCATATATGTAACATTGTCCCAAGGGACCATTGACACCTCCAGCAGCTACCTGATATTTGTGGAAAAATCGCATGTAGCTTAGTCGGACCACCTGGTCAAGAGCTTAAAATTCCTTTTGTGTCCTTTACTCGTCACTGAAAGCTTATGTGTCAATATATATGATTTTGTTAGTTCACTCTCTGAAAGCTTCCACTTCAACTCTTTCTTTCACTCCATTATATAGTAGGGCGCTCTTGGGGTCACCAGTATCAGCAATTAATTGTATAAAACCGAAACTATATGCTGCGGTGCTTCCTCTTTCAGACATAGCTTTTCCATCAATGTCAATTCCCTATGTACTTACCCCCTATTCTGCACCTTATATTATTTTATAAAAAACCTGAAGTTGGAAATATCTTAACCACTATCCTCTAATCACAGAGTCTCCAAGCAACGCTGTAAGAGGTTTCAATCCATTCTCTGCCATTAACCAGTAAATAGGAGACAGCTTTGCCTTAGCCCATATAAATATTCTTTGTGCTTCTATTCCCGGCATAAATTCTGGGTTATCCATGATTGGTGTCAGGGGCCCATAATATGCAGAAATCTTATACATCTCTCCATACAGGAATGCTATAGATCTCCATACTTCTAAATTGTGCCTGTTCATATGAGCTGAGCAGATGCCTGTAGCTCAACGCCTGAAGCTCAAAAATTAGCTTTGCTTTAATAAATTCTTTATCAGAGAACGAAGTCCCCAGGTCCCTCTTGCATTTCTAAAGATACATAGGAGTGTGATCAGAAGGGGGTTGGTTCATCAAACAATAAGAATGAGAAAGAGGATGCCTCATGGGATAGGGGTCTAAGCCTTTCAAAGGCTGTGGCTTCCTCTGCCAGCTCCCAGGGGTTATCTAAGTTGGGTTGCCCTCCAGAGCAAGAGCTGTGGGTCAGTTAGTGTCTGTAGTTCCCAGGTAGGCATCCAGTCTCCAGAACAGGTAAAGTGGCAGGCCCTAAGCATGTTAGCTCGCACCAAAGTTTAGAAAGCCAGGTCTAACCGGCCTGGTATAAAGAAGGGGTGTCCTATTATGGGAGAGGATTGTGTAAGGCAGGATGACATGCTTAGGAGACTCTTGTTCTGTTTAGGAACCAGTAATGTCACTCCGATGGTAGCCATTGGACTTATGGAATCCATGAGCAAAGGGATACCCAACAAGGGCTGGTAAAGTTGTGATTGTTCCACCTGTAGCCACAATTTAATGGTGTGTGTTTACAACAATCTAAAACTGGCATCACGTGGGTTGCTCTACGATACAGTACAGGGTCAAGAAACCCTATTCCTTCTTGAAATGCAGCATTAACTGGAATATTAGCATCAATGGAAACACCTGTAAAATGCCTCTAAAATGCCTGAAAATGTGCGTTTTTCAATGCTAAACAATCTCCTTCTCCTAATACCTACCATTCCATTGGCAAAAACAAAAACGTTCAAGTCTGAATACATCTGAAAAACACACAGAAAAGTACAAAATCGCCTGTAAGTGCTCATGCTTAGGTGTAAATATGCTGCACAAAACAGGAGCAGAGAGGCAAATTATGATAGAGCCATCAAATTAAAATATTTCTAACACTGCAGATCAAATGTAGCACAAATAAAAGTGCTTATGTTTTAAGTATAAAGAAGCATTCTAAAGTATAATAGTAAATTACAAAACTGTAATTTACTATTTAGTTACCAAACTACTGCAGTGGGCAGTTCAGGATTGTGGGTGCAGGAGAAGCAGTTAACTTACATACAAAAGCTATTGCAAATACTTTGCTGTATGAGAAACAGCATGACTTGTACTAGACACTTACTTGATGAAACCCTCCAATCTGAGTTGTATATAATCCATTTCCTTATCTTTTCCTTGCGGTCTATAGTTCCCTTTACCTATTATCTCATTAGCAATTTTTGCATTTCGTCCTTATTACAAAGCACATTTTATTGAAGGTGAAAACTTTCTTTTCTTTAATCTCTGGGGACATCATATGCAAATTTTTAATTTGCATAGCATCTCAAACACTGTGTGTATAAACGAGATTGTTTTATATTCTCTTTGATGGATTTAAAACAACAGCATCTATCAGTTTTCACTGTTGCATGTTCTTATTCATACACGCCTTCCAGCATAGCCTCAAAGAGCTGCTCCTTCCATCAAATGAGGTGTGTGTCTTGTCTCAAGAGTAAGTTTAGATTTACATAATTGCATCCCGTAAAGCGCAGAACGCCTTGCGCACTTAGTACCAATGATGAAATTATAAGCTTTGCATGGGGATTATCTGCAGGCACACCCTTTTACAACTGCTGATCCGTATACTTGTTCAACTCAGGTATTAAAGACTATAACAGCTAACAGCTTGCGTTTTTTAAGCTGTTCACACCCCTCGCGTATGTATACACTGAGTGGCCAGATTATTATGACCACCCCATCAGTACTTCTTTGGACCACGAGATGACTCCACGAGATGACTTCGTTGGGCCGCCTCGTGACTCCACGAGATGTTGAAAGGTAATGCGAGGAATCTGACACCACACTGTTGCCCTTCTGTTGTCAGAAGGGCAACCATTGTCTCTCCAACATACTTTGAGGTGGGTGTGCTCACTGACTCTCCAACAGAGTTTGAGGTGGGTTTACTCACTGATTCTTCACCAGAGTTTTAGCTGGGTGTACTCACTGGCTCTTCAACAGAGTTTGAGGTGGGTGTACTCACTGGCTCTCCAACAGAGTTTGAGGTGAGTGTACTCACTGACTCTCCAACAGAGTTTGAGGTGGGTTTACTCACTGGCTCTTCAACAGAGTTTGAGGTGGGTGTACTCACTGGCTCTACAACAGAGTTTGAGGTGGGTGTACTCACTGGCTCTTCAACAGAGTTGGAGGTGGGTTTACTCACTGACTCTCCAACAGAGTTTGAGGTGGGTTTACTCACTGGCTCTTCAACAGAGTTTGAGGTGGGTTTACTCACTGGCTCTTCAACAGAGTTTCAGGTGGGTGTACTCACTGACTCTCCAACAGAGTTTGAGGTAGGTTTACTCACTGGCTCTTCAACAGAGTTTGAGGTGGGTGTACCCACTGGCTCTTCAACAGAGTTTGAGGTGGGTGTACTCACTGACTCTCCAACAGAGTTTGAGGTGGGTGTACTCACTGACTCTCACTGACAGAATTTAAGGTGAGTGTGTACGGTCAGTGCGGGAAGTGAAAACCTATGTTCATCCTTCCTGGAGAAGGGTGGAAGGTCACAGACACACAATGTAAAGCACACTTCTAACCAAGGCCAGGCTACACACAGTTTATAGAGGCAACTCAAGGCCGTTCTAGCTGCCAGCTGACCATTTAACCCTGGGTAACACTGTCTCGCTGCTAGCCAATTTGATTTTAACACTAAGGAATGTTGTTGAGATCTACAGAGACTCTAGAAATATAAAATTGAGCCCATAATTTATTAACCTTCAATTGATCCATATCTATTATCTCAACCCCTTGGATATTCCCCTTGACCCTTTGGGTCAATTTTGACCATTTTGGAAAATTCTGGGCATCATTTCTCAACCTTTTTTGCTGTTATGGCACCTTTTAAAAAAAATGTAAATGCAAAAGTGTAAAAAACAACATGTGGTCCCTAAAAATCCATACCAGACCCTTATGCTGGATATGGATTTTAAGAGGTGACCCACATAAAAACACATAAAAAGGGGTTCCCCATTTATGTTAGGGTCCCCCCTTCACATTTGAGCCCCCTTTTTCAGAGTCCCCCTTTAACTCAGTAGCCCCTTCTCACACTATGAGCCTCCCTTCACATCATCACTTCCTCATTTCATATCAGAGTCCCCCCTCCACAGCGGAGCCCACTACACATCAGAATCCTGTCTGTACTATGCCCCACCACCCTGGTTAAGAAAGGTAGATCGTGGGGTAGCCCTTTAAAGAAGACCAAGATTCAGGCATCTTTGAAATAGTGTGAGAAAGGTTATTTTGAATAATATAACACTTACACTAGGCATTTTGCAGCTACTCTTGCCTAAGCCCACAATAAGTACTACAGTATTATTTTTTAATAATACCATAGTGTGAGGCAGCCATTATGTAAGGTGGAATGCAAGCTATCCTGGACAGCTCTTCCTGTTCCTAGATTCCACCCTTCATGACACCATCCATGTAATCCACTTATCAGAAGCAGAAATGGATGGGATATGCCTTTTGAATCCTAATACGCTCCTGTGAGGCTAGAGAAGCAGAGAGTGCCTCACCATGGTCATACATTGTCACACATTAAAAACACAAAAACTTTATTTTTTTTAAACTATAGACCACCCTTAAGAATTGAAGCACATGCTAACATGACTGCCTATAGTACACATCACAGTGCCACTGTATCAATGATACTGGACTGCAGGTCAAATCTGGTGTGCCATATTAATAACAATAATCCAATTCCCAGGAAGAAAATAAAATAGTCTGGTTGAAAGAAAGGTTTACCTGAACTGTAAATGTAGGGAATAGTTGTTATAGTCTTTTGGTAGAAGGAACAGAAAATCAGTGAGATGTCATTAATAGATGGGGCAAGGTCTAGAAAGCCAAAGTCTGCATGCCCACAGGGTCCAATTATATAAATCTAGGACTGTTTACAATCCATTTACTGAGAAATCCAGTATTTGTTTTGAAAACCATTGCCTCATCCGATGGCTGCAGTGGTTTGTTATTCAAGAACAGAAGCAAACTTGCTTTTCATTGCTTGTAGCAGTGGAACATTCAGAACTTTTCTCCTACTAATTCAATTAGATTAGGATGTAAACAAACTCAAGCGTGCATCCTAGTAAGTCAACTTGTCCGACATATTACACAGGGCTCATTAGGCATAACCAGGAGATGCAAGTTATAAATAGAGAACAAACTGCAGTGTTTGTTTTGCTTTTTCTAGAGGTAAGAAAATGTTTGTTTTGCAGAATATAGTTAAAGAATCCTTTCCATATCCTTCCACTGGAAATATAATAGTTCAGTGTCAAAATATAAAGCAGGTTTTCAGCCAGGATAAACCAGGTTTTCAGCCAGGATAAACTGGTATTGACACCATGGGGTTGATTTACTAAAGGAGTATCGCATGTGCACTCTGCAAAGTAATTTTTCACTTTGCAAAAGAACCTTCACTTAGCTTAATTAATGTGGTGAAAATGCACTTTGCAAAGAGCACATGATTTGCTTGCTTGCACATGATTTGATGATTTAAGTCAGCAAAGATTCACCTCATTCACTAAGCTAAGTAAAAATTCCCTTGCAAAGTGATATTTTACTTTGCTTAGTGAACAGCTTATACTCCTTTTGTAAATCCACCCCAATTCTATGTGTACTCTTTTTTTTTTTTTTTAGTTTTGTTGTAGTTGCACTAATAAAAAACTTTCCTACAGATAAGAAACTGTTTTTTATCAAGTGATTTTGTTGGAGGGAAGTTCAGTGATAGATATCCTATTCTGTTGATTGGCTACTTGGGGTATATAATGCACATAAGCTTATATGCATGTTATGCTTCCCACAATTTGTGCTACATTATTTTCTTTTTTTTCTAAGCTGCACATTGAAAAACAAAAAGAGGACTAAACTAAACAGCTTTTCACATTATATACAGTTGTAGACAAATTTGTTGGTACCCTTCCACTAAAGAAAACCCCATAATTGTCTCTGAAATATCTTTAAACAGGTCAATGTCATTGTCATTCATCATTGGTTATTCCATATTTAACAAAAATCAGACTGTGCTTTTGGTTAGACTCAACAGAAAATGTTAGATAAAATAAATGAAAATGGCATGGACAAAAATGATGGGACTCTTAACCTAAACTTTTGTTGCAGAACCTTTAGAGACAATCACTGCAAACAAGCAATTTCTGTAGGTCTTAGGCTGGGCACACACCTTACAACCATCGCAAGACTTTTGTCTTGCGATGGTTGTAAGGTACTTAAAAAAACGTGCATAGGCAGATCGTACTTGCGATGATCGCAAGCCATGCCCTCTGAGGGGCGAGCTTCCGATGACCGCAATGACGAACGGGCAGTGTGCGCTTGCGCACATCGGCCCGGCCGGCTTTTATCTTACGAACATGCCACACACCCGCCGAACATCGTACGATGCTCGGCGGGTTTTCAAACATGTTCGTAAGTTTAAAGTCGTGCGACCTTACAGTACAGGATTTCCCGCGATTATCGTACGATTATCGCAAGGTGTGTGGGGACCTTTAGTGAGACTTCAGCACCTGCCAGCAGGTTGCTTGACCACTCTTTTTGAGCAAACTGCTTGTTAGAATATAACTAACTATACTAATACTGTTTATAGGGTAGTATTCATATAGGGATTATGTATGAATGTGAAGAACATAAGTGATGATTGATTTTCTATATATACATTTGTTCAGTTTGGGAATATATGCAATCAGACTAGAGTCTACGGTTTTGGTTGTATTTGCTGCACATATGTTACTCATCAATCATGATGGTAGAGATGGTTAGAACCTCCCACATTCCTAATTACTGAGAAAGGCTGTGAGAGATATTCTAAATCAAAGTGTATGGAGTATTTACAATGTATGAATTATATCTCTTTACTTTAATATTTCTTGATTAAGTTATTCATATAAGAAAGAACATTGAATTATGTATAAATATTGATACATGCAACATTATATGGTGTATATGATAGTTGAATGCATTTTAACTTGTAGTTAAAATGAGGAAAAAGGTGGGGGCATTTCTTTCCTCCCATCCCCCTCACTCCTATAAGTAGTTTCAGATTACAGTTGAAGAATATATTTCACACAAAGGAGACACACATGTGGGCATTCTTATGCTGGTCACACACCTTACAACCATCAGAAGACTTTAGTCTTGCGATGGTTGTAAGGTACTTAAAAAACATACAATCTGCCTATCTTGGACAGGCAGATCGTACTTGCGATGATCGCAAGCCGCGCCCCCCTGAGGGGCGGGCATCCGATGACCGCAATGCCGAACGGGCAGTGTGCGCTTGCTCACACCGGCCCGTCCGGCTTTTATCTTACGAACATGCTACTTTTTTTTAGCGCACACCACCACGTTCCTATCTTACGAACATGCTACTTTTTTTTAGTGCACACCACGTTCCTATCGCAATGCGTTGGTGTGAATTGTGTCAGTCCGTAACAAGCTATATCGCCCTGATCACTTCTCATTTGGTTTTGTGAAACTGGATGTCAGATAGGATAAGATGAGAGTGTTATGTACTCAAAACAAAACATTTCTATTTTTAATTATTTTTGTTACATTATTAAAACTTACCCTTGTTGGCACACACTCTAAACACTACCTTTTTTTTTACAAATGCTACTGTAAACTCCCCATTATCCAGCATTCAAGCAACAGGCCTCTCAAGCAACAAGCAAAAAAATTGGGGATATGATATGTCCTTGGGTTTTTTTTTTTGCAGGTGGTTTGATGCACGCTTAATAATTATCAATTGCTTTGTGCACACTAAATAATTTCATTACCAATAAATAGATTTATTTAGTTGCCAACATAATCCTATGTTTACATCTTGCTGCTGGTGGCTAGATTCTGTGGTCGGCAGTGGATTGTAAACAACAGGGAGCAATAGCCAGCCTGCTATTGGCTATTTCAAACGGCAATAGCCAATAGCAGGCACCCGCCCACTAAGTGGAGGAGTGGACACAAAGAGAAAAAGTTCTCTCTCAGGTCCACTCCTCCACTCAGTGGGTGGGTGCAATAATTAGCCAGCCTGCTATTGGTTATTGCAATTTGCACTATCCAGTAGTAGGCTGGCTATTGCATCCACCCACTAAGCAGAGGACCAGACCTAAGAAAGAACTTTCTCTCTCAGTGACCGCTCCTCTGCTCAGTGGGTAGGGTTTCAATAGCCAGCCTGCTATTGGATATTGCAATTTGAAATAGCAGTCTGGCTATTGCTCCCGGCTGTTTACTGCTGTCACGGGGGGAAGGGGAGTGGTTGCTTGAGAGTTACTATTAATTCTCAAACAACCAGAAACTACAGTTATCCGGCACCTATCGATCCCGAAGGGTGCGGGATAACTGGGAGTTTACTGTACTTTTATTTTCTCTTGAAGGAAAAAATTATCCAAATATAATAATATATATTAATATTATTATATATAATATAGAAAGTAGAATGGCATGTGTGTTTATGTACTCCCCTGCACTGTGCTGGAGAAAATTGAGGTTATCAATCTGACTTCACACCCAGGCAGGGGTTCCTGGATCATAAGACTGGCTGAAGAATGTTACAAATTCTTTACAAAGTACAACAGTTCCCATGTATTTCAAATGCATATTAAAGAAGAACTATGGGGTTAAGTCTTAAGCGAACGCCGGTATGTGTTCGCTCACCTCCCGATCTACTGAGCCGACCTGTGACAGTCTCATTGTCACAGACCGTCTAGAACTATGAGGTGAGTGAAAAGCACTTTCCTCATAGTTCTCCTTTAAGCTCTTTGTCTGCTGATAATGAAGCATATGTAAAATGTTTTCTTAGTTTTGGATAGAGTAGAGAATAGTTAAGAGTCTGGTTAGGGTTTCTTTTCAATTCCTGTACCAGAGGCACAACATGAAATAAAAGGAAACAATCCCTTTTAAAGAATATCTAAAGAAATCTAAAGAACAAAAATGTAAAATATTGCAGCTTACCAGTCCTTAGATGTGGTAGCTGCATTGGTTTTCTTTTTTGCAGTCTAAAAACATTTTCAGCCTGAACAGGAAATACTTGTTAATGCTAGAAATCCAGTGTCCTTCTCACTGTCTGTGAGCTGAACCAAGAGCACAAAGTTACTTTCTGAACTGTTTTCTGAAAATGACAAATTCCCCAGCCCCAAATGTACTGGAGATGAAGAGAGGGGGAGGTGTTTGTAGTCCAAATCAGGACTAGGATGACATAGATGCTCTTCCATAGATACAGTACGGTGAGTAAGCCCTCTCCTCCTAGGCCAAAAAGTGTTTAAAGGTCTAAAGGGTAAAAAGTCTGAAAAAAAGAAAACTAATGCAGTCACCACATCTAAGGACAGTAAGCTGCAACATATTGCATTTTTGTGTTTAGCTTTAGATATGCTTTTGTCACTGAAATATGTCTCTATTTAACTGGCGCACGCAATTTTAAAGCTTGACATGTTTGGTGTCTATTTACCCGACGTGACCCGTCTTTTATATTTTACCAAAAATATGGGTAATAATAAATGTTTTATCATTCAATATAGGGGAAAGTTTTTTTTGTTTAGTTTTTGCGCTAATTTTCCTTAATATAGTAAAAAAGAAAAATTTATTTCAGTACAGCGTTGCATGATGGAATAAATGACATTCAAAGTACCGCAGCACTGAATACTGAAAAATGGCCTGCATGGGAAGGGGGTTTAACACCACGGCCAGCAAGTGGTTAAAGATTTCCTTCCACCTTCCTGCTCTGGTGACACATTTTAGGGTTTTGGATTTCTGTACTTTCTTTACCAGATAAAATGTTAATAGGACAAATAAAGAGTAATCTCATCAGCAGGCACACAGCAATAAACCTGACAGGGGTTTTAAAGAAGAACTGTGGGCAAAATACAAATGAACCCTTGCAGTGAGGCTACCCCCACACTGCAAGGGTATAGCTGCTCCTTGTGGTCAAGGGGGATAATAAAAAAAGATAGACTCACCTGATCCTAGATCCCACCAGGTTGTTAGGCCGGTCCCCGCAGCCTCTTCTCTCCCAGGCTTTGGTGGTCTAAGCCGTAGGAGGGGGAAAGAGGTGAGTGGTCACTGCCGCAGGACTCTTGGTTTGCCCAAATGCAAGGGTTGTTTTGAAATTTGCCTTCTTCTTTAACACTTTTGTACTCTATGCAAACTAAAGAAAATTCTTTGGACTTACATTCACTTTAAAGTGAATATAAGGAGATTTAACCTGGCTGGACCTCTGATAAGAGCTCTCAAAGGGGCAACAATGGGGGAAATTTATCAAGCAAATTAGCAACATAATTAGTCACAGCTCTTGCTGCCTCTTTTTCAGCAAAGTATCTGCGACAGGTATACAGACTGGTGCGTCTACATTCCTGGGCAGTCAAGTTTGCGACAGTTGTCACAGGTCTGAGACAGATTAATTGCTGAAGATGTGACAGATTTCTACTGTAAACCAGCCTTTCTCAATCACTGTGCCGTGGCATGATGCAGGTAGACCAACCGTAAGCAGTATGAAAATGAATGAGGGCCCATTCACACCCAATGTGTTGGGGCTTTTCTGGATGTTTTTTTCAATGCAAGACAAGGCAATATGCTTCGTTCCAGATGGGCTCAGTTCACACCACCACGTTGTAGTGGTCTGTACTAAAAAAAAAGTACAGCATGCAGTACTTATTATCAGTGCAGCGCAATGCGACGCGGTAAAGCAACATCACGCTGCACTGTGCCCATAGAGTTTAATGAAATATCACTTGTAATATTTCAACAACGTTTGTGAAAAGGACACCCATCTAAAGAGCCGGGTGCCAGCAGAGGCACGCTATGGCCGTCACTAGTAATCCAATGAATGTAAAGTCGCACTGAACAGCCAAGCTCTGGCATGTTTCACCAAAAAAGGCTTAATGATGATAGCCCTATGATGAAACATGTCAGAGCCTGAGGATCTTGTCATGCTTGTAACACTGCAGATTCCTGGGAATAAATGTTTTTACATCGAGGTCCTGGCTGTGGAGTGTGGCTTTACATACATTGGATTTCAATAAAGTTGTACAAAAAAGGAAATAGTGTGAAGCTCCATTCACACATAGCGTTTGCGTTTCCCGCACGGCTTTCCTGATGTGAAGGAGGGGGGGCTCTGATGTAAAGATGGCACTCTGATGTGAAGGGGGGCTCTGATGTGAAGGAGGCTTCTAAAGTGAAGGGGAAACTCTGATGTAAAGAGGGGACTCTGACGTGAAGGAGGCTTCTAATGTGAAGGAGGCTTCTAATGTGAAGGAGGCTTCTGATGTGCAGGAGGCTTCTAATGTGAAGAGGGCCCCTGATGTGAAGGGGGCTTTCTGATGTGAAGAGGGGCTCTGATGTGAAAGGGGTAACTCTGATGTGAAGGGGGGCTCTGAAGTAAAGAAAAGACTCTGATGTGAAGGAGGCTTCTGATGTTAAGGGGGAACTCTGATGTGAAGAGGGGGCTCTGATGTAAAGATAAAACAGTAGAGAGTTTTCCTGGCACACTCACAAGCCAGCATGTAAAAAAACTTGTCTCACCACTAAGGTTAATAACAGAGGTTTGGATACACGTCTTCTGAAGAAAATGTGAAAGCCGCACAGCCGCGCCAAGGCACCTCTTATAGTGCGGTCCTAACTCTAAACTATGAGAGTCTCCATCTTGGAGCACATGGGTCAGAAGATTTAGAATTGGGTGCAGGTTTGTCAGGAAGCCCGAACTCCCTAAAAGGCACAGGAACGCACAAGGGATCCCGTACATCCCAATGGCAGCTGAGAACCCGCCATGCATTACTGCACCAAATCAGTCAAACAAAACAAATGACAAACGCACTCAACAATGCGTCACCAGCTATACAGTAAGGTGCACATGAAATGGGCTTTAAACAATAAAACAGTAGAGAGATATTGTGGCCTTTTAGGGAGGTCGGGCTTCCTCCTGACAAACCTGCACCCAATTCTAAATCTTCTGACCCATGTGCTCCAAGATGGAGACTCTCATAGTTTAGAGTTAGGACCGCACTATAAGAGGTGCCTTGGCGCGGCTCTGCGGCTTTCACATTTTCTGCAGAAGACGTGTATCCAAACCTCTGTTGTTAACCTTAGTGGTGAGACAAGTATTTTTACATGCTGGCTTGTGAGTGTGCCACGATAACTCTCTACTGTTTTATTGTTTAAAGCCCATTTCGTGTGCACCTTACTGTATAGCTGGTGACGAATTGTTGAGTGCGTTTGTCATTTATTTTGCTTGTCTGATGTAAAGATGGCACTCTGATGTAAAAGAGGCTTCTGATGTGAAGAGGGCCCCTGATGTGAAGGGGGGCTTCTGGTGAGAAGAGGGGCTCTGATGTGACAAGGGTAACTCTGATATGAAGGGGTGCTCTGAAGTAAAGAAGAGACTATGATGTGAAGGAGGCTTCTGATGTGAAGAGGGCCCCTGATGTGAAGAGGGGGTTTCTAATGTGAAGAGGGCCTCTAATGTGAAGAAGGGGCTTCTGATGGGATGAGGGGCTCTGATGTGAAACGGGTAACTAATGTGAAGGGGGCTCTGAAGTAAAGAGGGCCCCTGATATGAAGGGTGGGCTTTCGAAGTGAAGGAAACTCTGATGTGAGAGGAGGGAGCTCTGATGGGAAGAGGAACTCCGATGTGACGGGGGGCTCTGATGTAAAGAAGGGACTGTGATGTGGAGGAGGCTTCTGATGTAGAGAGTCCCTAATGTGAAGGGGTGCTTCTGATGTGAAGGTGGGCTCTGATGTAAAGAAGGGACTCTGATGTGAAGGGGGGCTTTGATGTAAAGAAGAGACTCTGATGTAAAGGAGGCTTCTGGTGTGAAGAGAGCCCATAATGTAAAGAGGGGGCTTCTGATGGGAAGAGGGGCTCTGATGTGAAAGGGGGAACTCTGATGTGAAGGGGGGCTCTGAAGTAAAGAAGAGACTCTGATGCGAAGGAGGCTTCTGAAGTAAAGAGGGCCCCTGTTATAAAGGGTGGGCTTTTGAAGTGAAGAGGGCTTCTGATGTAAACGGGACTTGTGATATGAAAAGAGGAGTCTGATGTAAAACTGTAAAAAAAGGAAACTCTGGTGTGAAAGGAGGGGACTCTGATGTAAAGAAGGGACTGTGATGAGAAGGAAGCTCCTGATGTGGAGAGCCCCTAATGTGAAGGGGGCTTCTGATGTGAAGGTGGGCTCTTTGTAAAGAAGGAACTCTGATGTGAAGGGGGCTTTGATGTAAAGAAGGGTTTCTGATGTAAAGGAGGCTTCTGATGTGAAGAGAGCCCCTAATGTGAAGAGGGGGCTCTGATGTTAAGGAGGGTTCTGATGTGACGAGGGTCCCTGATTTGAAGGGGGGGGGGCTTCTGATGTAAAGAGGGACTTGTGATGTGAAGAGAGGACTCTTCGCTCTCGGCGGGACCGGAGCGTGAACAGAGGTGAACCGCCTCTCTCCCGGAGCACACCCCATGTTGCTTTGGAACCTGGTGCTAAATCATTCATAGACGACCTGATTCTGGATCAGGGTTTCTATTGAAAGACATCCCTTGAGCCAAGCTTTTAGAAAATTCAAAAAAAAAGAGTAAAAAGGAGAGTCTGGTGTGAAAGGAGGGGGCTCTGATGTGAAGGTGGGCTCCTAGTGTGAGAGGGGGAACTCTGATGTGAAAGGAAGGGGCTGCTGATGTGAAGCGACATACAAGTGTGTCCTGTTGCAGAGTCAGAGAATGCACTGTAAATCAGGCGGGTGCTTGGAGTGACCACCGATGGCACTGCGTAATATCACAAAGTCCAAAAATGTCACCTGCACACCATTTAAATGTGAAGAAAGTCCAGTTTAATGACACATGTTTGTCATTCAAATGCAAACGTTTTCGGGGCCTCACAGGGTCCCCTTCATCAAGCTTAGAATGACTATTCTGAGCCTGATGAAGGGGACCCTGTGAGGCCCCGAAAAACACTTGTATTTGAATGGCAAACGTGTACCATTAAACTGGACTTTCTTCACATTTAAATGGTGTGCTGGTGACATTTTTGGACTTCCTGATGTGAAGGGAACTCCTAATATTAAGGGGTTCTTCATGTAAAGGGGAACTTTGATGTGAAGAGGGAGATTCTGAAGTGAAAAGGGAGGGCTCTGATGTGAAGGGGGGGGTTTTATTGAAGGGGCAGAACATCACTTTTTTTTTGTTTTTTTGCAAGAGGTCCCTTCTGGGATGCCTTGAGATTTTGCATACTTTTAAGGGTGCCGTGCCTGAAAAAAGGTTGAGAAACACTGATCCAAACGGATGCATAATTAAGAAGTGGTCAGGGTCGGGTTTCATTCTGTTGCAGTGTTACTTTTAGAGCAGCTGAAGTAGTAATTTATGACTCACGCTGTGACCTTGTAATAAATCAGTCTCACAGTTTGTCTCAGTGCCCCTGTTTAGCACTGCTTTGCCATGTGACAGAATTGATAAATGTCCCCCCAATAAATAATAGCCTGACACTACTAGCTGACAGGCTTTCTCCATGCTTGACTATGATTGGTTCCTGGTAGTAGCCAAGTAATGCTGTGTTGTAGAATGATGCAAGAACATAAAGCAGTTGCACATTTTTTAAACAAAAATGTATTTTGAATGGCATACCTGTAGGCCACGTGTGGCCTCTCCCAAACCTATCAGAAAAACTCTTAGGCAGGCAACGCCCTGCCCCCGTTGGAAGTGCGCCCCAAAGACCGGAAGAATGAGGGCTCTGGTTCGTTCAAGCCACCACAGCCTTCGCCGCTGCCACTGCAACAGAGGGAGAAAGTGCACTGCGCATATTTTAAACTAGCAAGGGTGCTCATTCCTGCAGTGCTGGGGAAGCTCTTCCAACAGGGGGGAAAGGTGTGATTGCTTACCTAGGAGTTTTTCTGAAAAGCTTAGAAGAGCTACAGGTATATTATTCAAAAGATTCTTTTATATAAAAAACAGTTTTTTAATGTACTGGCGGCGCTGGAATGCATTAAACATTTTTGCTAAAAGTGAACTAACCCTTTAAAAAGGGAAAGAAAGGTATAGAGGAGGTCTTCCCAACCTAGCATATAGAACTACTGTATGTGTGTATGTTTATGCATAAAAATGTGCATTTATATGAATTCTTTCTGATTTGAAAAGAAATGCTATCAATCTATTCCCGAGAATTTTATTTTTTTAGACACATGCAAGGTAAATTCTGAGAAAATAATGTCACGAAGCAGGACCGTCTTGTCAAACCGCTATGCAGCAGAAAATAATATCCCTGTGACTGGCACCTGGTAATGTGTATTATTACCTGTTACTATGATTTATCATTTAATTTTGACTGAGCAGCTGCTAAGACTGATTGATGAATAGCGCTCCGTGCTTCTGTATAGTTGGGATACCTGTTTGTTAATACAAATTTCCACATAGTGGCCTTTAGTAAAAATTCCAGGCTCCTAGTAAACATTCTAATCTTTCTTCATTTATATGCAGATTCTCTATTGATGGGAGAGGAATTACCAGTAGGTCCCAGGCATTGGCTAGTGTAATATGGAGTGAAGGCTTTGTACAATGATGTGTAGTTAGTAAGAAGAAAGGCTTCAGGTACAGTAGGGTCCTTGCAACATACAGTATCTTTCATTTAATCTGCTTTTCCTTTATGTGCAGTTTTGTATAGCTCTTGTGCACATTTCCCAAGCTCCCTCTCCCTTTCCTTCCAATCCTACCTCTCTTCCATTCTTCCTTCCTTTTCCTCTCTCCTGTTCCCTGTGTCTGCTTTCCCTGCATTCTTCTCCTAGTCACACTCTTTTATCTCTCTGTCACAGTCTTTCTGTTTCTGCTTCTTCCAGTGGCAAACATTCTCCTTTCCATTTTTCTCTCTCCCCCTTTTCTCCATCATCAGCGAGTGTAGTGTAGTGCATTGCCTTCCTCCCTTATTCTCTACCTGAGTCTTACTGCATGCTGTCTCTCCTGTGACATTCTCTCTCTCTCTCTCTCTTACACACATCCCTCTGTCTCTCCTGTTACCTTCTCTCTCTCTCTCTCTGTCATCATTATGTCTTTCTAGTGACATTCCCTCTCTCTCTCTCTCTCTCTCTCTCTCTCTGATATCTCTTGTTATATTCCCCCTCTCTTTCAATCTCCTGTTACATTCCCTCTCTCTTTTTTCCCCCCTCTCTCTCTCTCTCTCCCTGATATCTCTTGTTATATTCCCCCTCTCTTTATCTCCTGTTTCTTTCCCCCTCTTTCTCTCTCTTTATCTCTCTCTCTCTCTCTCTCTCTCTCTCTCTCTCT
>NW_017306467.1:1747074-1780073 GCF_000935625.1 Nanorana parkeri | reverse complement strand
CCCATCCCTCTGTCTCTTCTGTTACATTCCCTCTCTCTGTGACATTCCCCCTCTCTCTGTTACCCTGCTCCGTCTCTGCCTGTGACATTCCCCTGCCTGATTGACATTCCTCCCTCTGCATGTGCAACAAGCCCCTCTCGATGTGACAACGGCAGCCTGTCCGCATGCAGCTCACCTGTGCCACTGGTCCATTGATAGCGAGCGGAGTGCTGGCGGAAGAGCATCTATTGGTGACAGTCTCCCGGTGACAGTCACTCCGTATGCTGCCCCTTGGAGTGTTATTTGCCCCCGGGTGTCCCCTCGCCCGCAACGATGCCTTTTCACCCGGTAACGGCGGCGTTGATGTACCGGGGGGTGTACACCATCCCCGAATTACTAAGAGAGCACTCACCCACTCAGCTGCCCGAAGACGAGATAGAGGGTAAGTGAAGCCTCACTGTGGGGTTATCAAATGCAGACTGGAGGGATGCTGGGGTGAGGGGGGGGGATCCTACAGGTGAATAGGGGAGAGATCAGTCAAGAAACAGCCTGTGATTCTGCTATTAAGAAATGGAGGTGACAACTGTGTTATATATTTAGATCTGTCTAGATCTCAGTCTGTCTGTCTGTTTGTTTGTCTGAGCATGCGATCTCTCTGCTTGACCCCCCTTTATTCAGCCGGTGACCCCCCCTCCCCATCACCAATCTGTCAATGGAGCTAATAGAAAAGCCCTTGAAAGCCTTTGGTGTCAGCGTGTGATGCTGATAAAGGCTGCACAATGTGTCTGTCGGAGTGTTTGGCATATAAGGAGGCAGCTCCTGCATTTCATTCATAGACTTGTTGTACTGAGTAGATAGTAATTGGTGTAAAGCAGGTGTCACCCAATGTGATGAGAGCAAGACAGTACTCTTCTCATTGTGCCAGGGATTCAGAGAACTGACCACACATACATGATGCCACCCTTGTCTCCAATCCCTGGCAGTGGCAGCTGGGAAGCAGCAGGTCCAGTGTGTTGTTCAGTTCATACAAGTGGTTTACAATAGATATGTAACCCTGCAAAAAATGTGTTTCTTTTCAGATCGTTTCGAAATTCGCTTCGATATTCGTTATTTAGATTTCAGTTTTTCGTTTCGGATCAATCCAAATTTTTCGTTTTTCGTTTCAGATCTAATGGAATTATTCGGATGGGGTTCTTTAATTAAAAATTAACTTAATTATTATTTTTTCTTTTTTTTTAAATCATTTAGTTCTGGACTAACCCACTTAGTCCGTACTGGTCCTCTTAGTCTGTACTGGTCATTTTAGTCCATACTGGTCCTCTTAGACTGTACTGGTTATCTCAGGCCGTACTGGTCATTTTAGTCTGTACTGTTCATCTTAGTCCGTACTGTTCATCTTAATCCATACTGGTCCTCTTAGTCCGTACTGGCCATCTTATTCCGTACTGGTCACTTCAATCCATACTGGTCATCTTAGTCCACACTGGTCATTTTAATCCGTATTGGTCATCTTAGGCCATACCGATTAAGTTTCATTTTGAATGAAATTCGTACAATGGAAATTCAGATTAGTTCAAATTCGTATGCGTTCTAATTCACAAATATGGATGCATCTGAATTTCCGAATTTAACATATTTAGTCCGAATTTCAATTAGGAACGAATCAAAATTTCCATGTCTAGTTTACAATAGACCACTTCCATATGTTTTACTGCCATGGCTCTTCTGCCTGGCTGGAAGCTTTTTACCTAAACAGCTCCTATTTTAAGTAAACTTTACACGCTAGTGGACTTTGCAAGTCTCCTTGTGTAAACTACATTTTTGCTATTTTTTAGGATACCTTAGCAGCTTATAGCAGGATGCGAGGTTTTAGACCTCTTCTGTATGATTAAACAACAACAACAACAAAAAAATGGTAATATAAATCTTTAAAGCTTATCTTCAGGTAAAAATGCTGCCCTTGCAGTGTGGCTACCCCTGTACTGAAAGGGTTAATTGCTTGGTTTTGCCTAAAAGGCCTTTGTAAAGGACAATGATCCCTGCTTCCGCGGACTCCAAGCCTCATCCTTTCTGCGCTCTGGCAGTCATAGGCCCAGTGACATCATCATGTATAATGAAGGGTCTATAGCCATGCATTATACGTGAGGACGCCAAGGGACAGTCACAAGCTGAAGCAGAGAAGGGATGAGATAAGTGCCGACTGCTGGGTAAGCGGGGATCAGGTAAGCCTTTGCCCCGGGGGTGCCCATTAAGTCGATCACACTAGAGCTAAGGCTGGTAGATCGCAATCGCAAGTCAGCTCGCTGTCCTGAGCTCCTTCCCACAGTGCTAGTGTGGCCGAATGTGTCCGACTCTGCAGGCGGGACAGGACAGCGGACGTAAAGAGCTGGGAAGCAGGTAAAAAGCTGCAGAAGATTTTGCAGTGCCTCTGAAAGGAAAGACAGCCAGGGGAGAGAGCGAGGAGAGACAGCCAGGAGGGAGGGAGGAGAAAGAGCCAGGGGAGAGAACAAGGAGAGACAACCAGGAGAGAGAGCCAGGAGAGACAGCCAGGGGAGAGAATGAGGAAAGACAGCCAGGAGAGTGAGCGAGGAGAGACGACCAGAAGAGACAGCCAGGAGAGAGAGTGAGGAGAGACAGCCAGGAGAGAGAGCGAGGAGAGACAGCCAGGAGAGAGAGCGAGGAGAGACAGCCAGGAGAGAGAGTGAGGAGAGACAGCCAGGAGAGTGAGCGAGGAGAGACGACCAGAAGAGACAGACAGGAGAGAGGGAGAGGAGATACAGCCAGGAGAGAGTCCAATGAAAGACAGCCAGAAGAGAGAGTGAGGAGAGACAGCTGACGAGAAACAGCCAGGGGAGAGAGAGGAGAGACAGCCAGGAGAGAGAGCAAGGAGAGACAGCCAGGAGAAACAGCCAGGAGAAACAGCCAGGAGAAAGAGAGAAGAGACAGCCAGGGGAGAGAGCAAGGAGAGACATCAGGAGAGAGAAGAGACGGCCAGGAGAGAGAGTAAGGAGAGATAGCGAGGCGTAACATCTTCTGTCCCTGCTCTTGCTTCCTTGCCAGCCAGGGAACAGAGAGCGAGGAAAGACAGCCAGGAGAGATAGAGAGGAGTGACATCTTGTGCCCCGGTACTTGTTCCCCTGCCAGCCAGGGCAGAGAGAGCGTGAACAGACAGCAAGGAGAGAGAGTAAGGAGAGATAGCCAGGGAAGGGAGTGAGGAGAGACAACCAGGAGAGAGAGCGTGGAGAGATAGCAAGGAGAGACAGCCAGGTGAGAGAGTGTGAGGAGAGATAGTTAGGAGAGACAGCCAGGAGAGAGAGCGAGGAGAGACAGCCAGGAGAGAGAGCGAGGAGAGACAGCCAGGACAGAGCGAGGACAGATAGCCAGGAGAGAGAGTGTAAAGGAGAGATAGTAAGGAGAGACAGCTAGGAGAGAACGAAGAGAGACAGCCAGGAGAGAGAGTGTGGAGACATAGTGAGGAAAGATATCTTGTGTCCCTGTACTCCTGTACCTCCCACAATCCTGGCTCTCAGTGTATAAATGTAGGAGAGAGAGAAAATTCATTGGAAATGTAGTACGAACTGTCAAAGCCCAGGTTTTTTTTTCCTTGGTAGATCTCATTGAGCTCGTCATTTGAAAAGTAGATCTTAACAGTACTTTTGTCGTAAGAAGTTGTGGGCACCCCTGCTTTACACCATACTCATAAATGTGCAGATAATTTTTTTACCTGGAGATAGGTTTTAATTATGGTGATAGTATAAGATAGGATTAGCCAGTTCTCCTTAAAAACAAAGCTGGCATTTAAGTTTTGAGTGTTTCTCTAGTTACCATCAATGAAACTGGCTCCTCCAAAAATCCTGCTGGCTACTGTATTGGACAAACTGGCTCCTGAATGTCATATTCATTTGTACATCCCTGAAGGGCAGTAGTAAAGGGTCCAAGGTCACCCAGATTCAGGGGCCCAATTATCCACTCATTTAGGGTAACCCTAGGGAGTGGGGAGTGAGCACTTATGGACTATCAGAAGTGCTCATTATCACACAACTTATTGAACAATTTTGTGCGTCAGGGCAAGGGATAAAATAACGATGTGGTTGTTGCTTCTGCACGTCTACAGAACCTTAAAGTATGAATGTGATTGATGGCGCTCATATCTCTGGTCCATAGAGGCAGGCCTTTTTACACAAAGGTAAATGTCTTCCCTACTTTAAGCATGACCGATGACAGCCAGATAAGCAAACACAAACACCTGTTATGATTGATGTGCTGTCCGTACTTACAGTATTATGTTAGGTGGATTTTTTTGGGTTGGTTACCTCCAAATCCTTTCAAAATGAACAAAATAAGACTTGAAATGTATAGAGGGAGCATAGCCTACCTTCCCTGGTTTTCTGTTTCTTAACCAGTGTGGCTGTAATCTATTAGCCCAGTCCAGTCCCTTTTACCTTTAAGAGGGATTTCTAGTACCAACCGTTGTAGGCTGCTTGTTGTCTATTAAATACAGAAAGCATCATGTAGCAAATTGTTAGAACTAAGAAGTGGAGTTACTTCCTCAAAGTCACCAATCAGATAAAACCCCACAACAACGTTTGAATCTGGTGGCAGTGAAGAACCAATTCCATTTCCTAGTACTAATGCCTTGATAATGAAACAGGGAGTAGTGACATTGCAAAATGCAACCTCAGGAAGCAGGCCCACCCACCCCTAATTTGAGAAGCTCTCTGGAATCTGGCTGCGGTGTGAAATACATATAACAAGATTGTTATATTGATTTCGCTTGTTCCACGTACAGACAGACCTCTAAAAAAGAACAGTCATTCTCCCATCTCGAGTGCATATATATATATATATTTTTCATTGCCATAATAGAATATGAATCACACCTGATGTTTACAGTTACTGTTAGAGATTAAGGTGAGGTTAATAGTTAGTTTATCATTTAGGTTGTGATTAAATCTGAAGGTCAGGCAGATGTAAAACACACAAATTAATGCAGCTCTGTAATCAATAATACAACATTAACAGGGTTATTCACAAAAGGGTGAAGAGTTTGGAGAAGGCAGGAGAAGTGAATAATCTAGGACAACATAGCTGAACTGGAAAGTGAGCGGAATTGGAGAATTGTTTCCACAACAGATATGTTGTCTTAGATTGTTCACTTCTCCCACCTTCTCCAAACTCTTCACCTTTTTGTGAATAACCTTGTACATGTATTTTGTAAATGCAAGCAGTGTAAGTACCTGAATGTGACCTGGTTGCAGTCCTTGTACAGCAGAGGTGCAGTGCAAGAGGCAGAAGCAGCACACAGAACCAATCATTTCACGCGCTGACAAGAATCAGGCTGATCGGAGGAGAGGGCAGTGTGATAGAGAAATCGGCTCATCATTATGCAGCTTTTCTTTTCACTGTCAAGTCAACCATGGGTTCAGAGTAAAGGGATTACCATTAACATTAGACTAAGGACATCTTGTGGCTGAAAAAAGTGCGGCGGGGGAACTCTCTGAATTGAAGCTGAACAGTGCAGCAAAAACTGCCTTTGTTTTTGTTTTGTTTACTTTTAATGGGCCATTCATTTTTATCTTGTTTTGGCTGGAATCCTGCTTTAAGGTTTAGTGTTACTGTTAAGGTTAGGTGTTATACCAGTAAGTGACTATCACTGGTTTGAATAGTGTGATAACAGTCATCCTGAAAATGTGTGTCTCAAAACCTGTGGTGCTGAACGCCAGAGCCAAAAACAACCAAGCCAATTCTTAGAAGCCGAAAACTATCATACTGCCTGGAATAAAATAAAAGCCCGAGGGGTCAGGGCGGTTCACTGCAGCCTGAGAACTCTTAGTCAGTATAGAGTCGACAGATTCTATTTAAATTAAAAGGTGATAAAAAGTCATTTCTTGTTTAACTTTTGATTGTTTTTTTCTATTGCTGCAACTTGTGAATATTAAAAATCATATTAAAAATTAAAATTTAATTCTGCAACTTGTAGCATTCAGATGAAATCTAAGATGAACCCCCGGATTAGCATGGCGCAATGCTTCCTTCCTAATTGTCAGGAGTATTTTGCAAGCGAAAACTCGTTACCTTCAGAGCTCCAAGGTGGACAAAGGCAAATGAAACTTATTAAAACTAACATTGTAGACAGAGGTACATTTATATATGAATAGCTGAAGCGTAATTGGAGAAATAATTAATGTTGGGTGTCTAACCTGATTATTTATCGCCAAGAGTTATTCCTGTATATTATTGATTAAACCGTGGAATGAGGACTAATCCCCGTGTCTATGTTGTAATGTCTTAGCCTCTATGAGGCTATGACTATCTTTGGCCATAGAAATGCTAATGTAGGAAAGTAGTGCAAGGGGCATTGATGAAGTACTAAGCACAAGGTGCCCTAACAATCAATCAGATTCGCCTTATTATAGTTAGCAGATGTTAATTTTGCACATTGTGCTATACCTCAATTACTACTTCTTACACGATTGTTCATATTCACAGTGCTGTGAATGTCTTAATGGCCAGAGACTTGGATAGGTCTATAGAGAAGGACATGAAGAGCTTGGACAAACTAGTCATGGGAAAAGGGCTTTTTTTCTTGATAATAAGAGATTTATAGTAAAGATCTATACCCCATGTCCTTGAGAATCCCTTATGCAGTCATTCAAGCCACTATTCCAATGCCACTATTTTAAGAAGCCATTTTGACAGTTAAATAACTAGAAGTGAAGGCTCTTTGGCAACAGGCACAACGCTGATCTATCCACAGACTGATTTAGCTTGAAGTGAAGTGTAGTGTTGTGATGGTACATGCTCAGATACTTATGTAATTCACCATCTTGCAGGGGAACTGTTCTGAAAGGCACCGATGAACACGAAAGGCAGAGGGAATAACCTAACATGACACATTAAATTAAGTGCAGAGGCATAAAAAACAATGCATGAAATATTTTACCTTCCCTGAATCATCCCTTCTAGGCTGGATTGATTACAGTGCATGTTACTGGATTTAATATGTAGATCATGCACCATTCAGACAGTCTCTCATTTATTTGTGTCTGTCTGTATATGGGTGTCTGAGTGTAATGTACTATACTTAGCGTAACGCTGCTCTCTTGCAGTATTTTTCCAAGTCATCCTGGAAATGCAGGGATGGTTCATTTGGAAATGTCCAAAACGGAATTACTCTTGGTGCAGTGCTGCTTGTTAGCCTTTTATTACATGTGCATTGTTGCAATAATATGTTAAAATGCAGACAGTACAAGGCGAGTCTGTGGTGGCAGCTACAGTGTGTGATTTCAGCTAAGCTAAATCTGGATTTACTGATTGCAGAAAACAATTAAAGCTTGCAAAAAAAATAAAAGAAACCCCCTCTTTTAATGGTAATCTGGTGTATAGAGTGCAAGGCTGTAGCTTTACATACATGTATTCAGATATACTGTAGCTTTCTAAAGTGTAACTAGACCTCATACACTCATTTTGTGGGCTGAACCAGTTTTTCTGAGACTGCATCTATTCCCTGGGAACTGAAACAAACATGCAGATTTGTCATTCTTAAAATGGAAAACATTTACAGCGGAAGCAAATTTAGCAATGCTGCAACTACAGGCCAAGTGACTGTTGCCAAAACTTAGAGTGGAGGTGCAATATAGTAACCTTTTTCTTTTTTAAATAAACTGTGAGTACTATTGGAGTGTAACAGCAGTGGGTACATGCTGGACTGCATGCTCTTCACATGCACCACCTGTGCGGCACCAGGCATCCCATTGCATATTACATTTACTCTTTGCTGTCTGGCCGCCTTTGTAGTGGCTCAGATGCCCTGGGACACTTTGGACACAGGGCTCTCAAGGTACTCATGGCTTTGGGGCAGAATCACTGCACCTTACTCCTTTATGGGAGAGCCCACCACTGAGAGCAACCCGGCCTCGACTGATCAGTATTACTCCCGACATACACTCCTTTAGTTATTACTGCAGCAGTCCAGCCCACCTGGGTGGAGAAAGGAGCAAAGGATCAGTCCACACAAAGAGCCTTTTCAACATTTTACTTAAAACCTCTTCATCTGTAGAATCTATTACACGTTTCAGTCAGCCATCCACATCCTGGTGACGACATCATACTGAACACATAATGGTTACCAATGACAGGTGAGAGATGAGAATAGTCAAGGTTTAGCCCAGACCCATGGAGAGGTTATTGCCCAGAGTCCTGCATCCTTACATAGGTATGCAAGTAGTCCTTTTAGATTAGTGCTGCTCATGTCCTCCTTTGATTCTCCCGTAAGGGAAAGCCAACAGATATCAACAGCAACTGCAACCCCAATTCCAAAAAAGTTGGGATGCTGTGTAAAATCTACATAAAAACGGAATGCAATGATTTGTAATCTCATAAACCCATATTTTATTCACAAAAAATAAAACAGAAAATAGAAAACATATCAAATGTTTAAACTGAGTACCATTTTAGGAACAAAATACAGTAATTTGAAATTGATGGCAGCAACACTTTAAAAAGTTGGGACACGTAAAGTGCCCCCTGGGAAATACGAAGGCTATTGTTGTAATTGGGGCTTTTGTACGTAAGTCATGTCAACTCTCATAAATGTATGCACCTCTCGTATCTTGCAGTGTATTGTACGACAAAATGAAAATAAAAATCTTCTTGTTTAAAAAAAAAAAAGTTGGGACACGACCATGTTTACCGCAGTGTAGCATCCCCTCTTCTTTCAACAACACTGTGTAAATGTCTGGGAACTGAGAAGACCAGTTCCTGGAGTTTTCGGAGAGGAATGTTGGCCCATTCTAGCCTGATACAGGATTCTAACTGCTCAACAGTCCTGGGTCTTCTTTGTCATATTTTTCGTTTCAAGATGCGCCAAATATTTTCAATTGGTGAAAGGTCTGGACTGCAGGCAGGCCAGTTAGCACCCAGACTCTTCTACTTGAAGCCTTGCTGTTGCCATAGATGCAGTATTCGGTTTAGCATTGTCCTGCTGAAATATAAAAGGCCTTCCCTGAAAAAGACTTTGTTTGGATGTATCTTTCAACATTGATGGTGCCTTTCCAGATGTGCAAGCTGCCCATCCCATACACACTAATGCACCTCCATACTATCAGAGATGCAGGCTTTTGGAGTGATAACAAGCCAGAAGGTGCTTCTCCTCTTTAGTCTACTGTAGAGAATGAGGTGCCCATGGGTGCCAAAAAGAATATCAAACTTCAATTCGCCTGACCACAGAACAGTTTTCCACTTTGCAACAGACCATTTTAAATGAGCTTTGGCCCGGAGAAGATGGGGGCATTTCCAGATTATGTTCAGATTTGGCTTCTTGTTTGCATGATAGAGCTTTAACTTGCATTTTTGAATGGCACGGTGAGTTGTGTCTACAGACAGTGATTATTCCTGAGCACATGCAGTGATGTCCATCACAGAATCATGACTGTTTTTAATGCAGTGCCATCTAAAGAACCAGAGATCACGTGCATCCAGTATTGCGTTTTTGTCTTATCCCTTGCGCACAGAGATTTCTCCAGATTCTCTGCAATTTTACGTTGAAAATTATTCTGAAATTGTTCCAAAAATTTTAGATGCAGCTTTTCACAGGTTGGTGAACCTCTGCCCAGCTTTACTTCCGAGACACTCTGACTTTCTTAAGGTCCCCATACACCTTGCAATTATCGTACGATAATCGTGGGAAATCCCACGATCATACGATAATCGGCAGGTGTATGGAAGGCGTGCGACCGTTTCTACTGTATGGTCGCACATCTTTTGTTGAACGAGCAGGCTTGAAAACCCGCTGAGAATCGTACGTTTGTCGGCGGGTTAGCGGCATGTTTGTCCGACAACTGCGGAACGGGCCCGTGTGCCCACGCGCACTCTGCCCGTTCAGCACAGGGGGGCGGGCTTGCGATAATCGCAAGTACGATCTGCCTGTCCAAGATGGGCAGATCGTACGAGCTTTTAATGCGCTTTGCAACCATCGCAAGACAAAAGTCTTGCGATGGTTGTAACGTGTATGGACACCTTAAGAAGTTCTTTTTATAGCCAATCATGTTACTGACCTGTTTCGAATGAACCTAATTAGTTGCAAAATGTTCTTCCAGCTCTTCTTAGTTACTTACTAAGAAGTACTTTCTTACTTTGCCAGCTTTTTGTTGCCTTGTCCCAACTTTCTTGAGAAATGTTGCTGCCATCAATTTCAAAATTACCTTTTTTTTTTTTTTTTTTTAATGGTCCATTTCCTCAGTTTAAACATTTGATATGTTTTCTATTGTGAATAAAATCTGGGTTTATGAGATTTGCAAATCATTGCATTCTGTTTTTATGTAGATTTTACACAGCATCCCAACTTTTTTGGAATTGGGGTTGTACATCCTGGTAGGCCTGGTCCTGTGCCTTCCTATAGACCAGCCTTCTGCTTCCTATTAATCACTACGCTGATCTGCTCTCTCAATCTATCTGTCTGTTTGGGTGATCCCTCACCCAAAACTATATATATGACTCAGCCCTTACCATAGAGCTCCTGGAGGACAGAGCTACCTGTCAACTCCACAGTGACTGCCACAGTCACAAACACTTATCTATTCTCTCTACCACCACCTAGTGGGCAGATAGTGGAACTGCAGTCTATCAATCCTGCCCGCTATCCTACACTATATTGTGCTATAACATGACAATTAGAAATAACTTCTACCCATACTCCAGCCAGTACACAGTCCTGAGGTTCAGCAGGCCTTTTCTTTCACTATAAGATGACTTGTGCTAGGTGAAAGGCTCCACAGCCTCCCCCTAGTGCAGCACTGTCAGTTCTTGCGCCAAGCAGCCATTCAAAATATGCTGCCTAGCATTGTGTGTCAGCAAGGGAGCTCCATCCATACGTGCATGGCTTACAGCTACCTCATGTTCCCTGTAAAGGTGACTGGACCAGAGTGACGTCACATTCTGGCTTTCGGCACCTCTACAGGGTGTGCAAGGGAGCTGTACAAGCAATGCACATATGGATGGATATCCGTCTGGGTGGATCTTTAAAAAAAAAATTTTAAATAACATTTTTTTGTGAGTGTGTATGGTTATTTGAGAATGTCTGTGAGTGTGTAAGATTGTGTCTATGGTTGTGTGTGTCTGTGTGGGCCCGTTCACAGTAGTACAGTGCGTTAAGCATACAGTCCCGTGCAATTAACGCTTTGTACCATGCAATTGCACCTACCGCGTGTTCTGGTGCAAGAGGTGTGTTGCATTGCCATTCATTTGAATGGCACAGCAAAGCACCTCCTGTCCACAGTTCGATCGCCCACACTGGAATGCGGAGTACTGAAATGCCGTGCATTCCAGTGTGGTGCGACTTGGGTCGCCACTTAATGATCAAGGACAAATGTGGGTCCTGAGGTTACACAGGTTGAGAACCACTGCTCTAGGACATCCCACCAGAAGTCTGAATGCACAGCCTAAATTGTAGTACGACATACAGCACACACACATACCGTATATATATATATATATATATATTTATATTTACATTTGTCACTACTGGAGTGTGCGTCTCCTGTATTGTATGGCAGATGCTCTTGTTTAGGCTACACAAATTCTACTGGCTATCATCCCTTCTTTGTTTGCATTCCTTCAATGTCTTATAGATGCAGTATTAACAGGTCTTTGGCAAAACAGTTGTTTTATTGTCAGTTCTTTCAGTTGTAGCTGGAAACATTTTTGTAAACCTTATTAGATCTTTTATGTTAAAAAAATATTCATAGAAGTATCAGAGCAGATGTAACACTTACACCTGAGATATGTGTATTCTGTACATAAAGGAACACTTTCGCTGAATGACTCTTTGAAAAAGGTCTAAATCATAATTTCAGCTTGCCTATTGGATTGAGGGGATTTATACCTAGAGTGAACTCGGTGAACTCTACTCTGGGATGTGTAGAATATTTATTCTTTTGCTGAAGAATTGCAGTGTGCCCTTGGAATATCATGTGTTTCATATACAGGAAGGCTATGGATGGCTACCTCCTCTGAGATAAATAGAACACATAAACATAATTCCACAATTACCGCTTGTAAATGTTATAGGGCTTATTGCATATTGCAGCCTTTTAATGGTTAACCTTATTGTTCTCTACAACATTTATAAGACAATCAGATTTTATTTAAGTTCAGATAATAACGGCTGTGTAAATGTGGTAAAACCAAGTTATACAATTGTATAAATTTGTTTTAACACATTTATAGAACCGTTTGTTTAATCTGGACTGCAAAAAAAACTAAAAAAAATACTGTATATTGCGCCATAATATACTTTTATCCATCTAAAATTCCAAGCCGACAATGAATATTGTGCTGGTAAGAACATTCTATGTGGTTTTATTCCAGCTCAGAATGTTGCAGTAAATATTAACTGATAACCATAATGCCATGGGATTCCGTGCTCACAATTTTTCCAATGTGGATCCCCACACAATGCTAAAAGCAGTAAGTATCTATATATATATTTCAATCCCACTTTATTTTTTAAACAATTTGTATCAAAAGTATGATCCGTGTGACTTCATAAGCCTTCCTGTGTTCCAGTGTAATTTATGATAATCCCATCATATATAACAATAGAGGGTGTGGTACTTTTCCAAGTATCACAAAGATCTCCATGGATTATAAATAATGCATTCAATTGTACAAAAATTCCACACCTAATCTACCCATATTAGAGCAGAGACTGCATATTGTACATGTATCATAGTTAATAAAATATTCAGTGTATATTCAATATCCAGTTTTGATAAATATGTATTGAATCATGTAGATTTAAAGAGGCTTACAGTAATATTAGAAAAGCAAAGGCTAATTTGTGAACAGACACCCACACATGTGCCAGAAGGACAGCGAGGAAGCAAGGCAACTAATATTTTCAGAAGGAGGGGCCATCAATGGTTGCCTCCATGTTTCTTTCATGGCAGGTTTGCTTTAAAAAAGAGATCTATGGTCTAAGTGATGATTTCAGCTGAAGGGATGGAATTCATGAATACAGTGAACTAGCTGAATTCTACACTGCGATGTACAATTATGTATATCTTGTAAGCAGAAATTCACATATTCCCTTAGAATGTAGTGCACTGCAAATACAGACTTGAGCTTGGCTTTAATGGTGTAAGAGATTTTATCTAGTAGTGTGAAGACTAGTGAATGTTTGAGAAATGTCTTCACTGTCAGCAACAATTAATATCTTCTGAAATAAAAATATATGCATCTACCTTGTGCTACAGTAGCTCAGGTTTATCCTGTAACAACAACATATTTTGGTTGGTTGGTTGGTGTGTTTTCAATGGGTTTTGCAGTTTGGATTATTTGAAATAATATGCAGACGTCTTATCATTATTCTCCTTTCTTTGGAGAGCTAAATGTGTAGATTAACTTTAGGTAGATTCCAGTCCTATCAAATCTACATCCTTTTGGGGTTTACAGTTGTGCCCCCTAAAATGGATAAATAACTGCCAATTAAGAATGAATAACACAATGTCCAAAATCCTGTAAATAGGCACATTTTTATTTGAGGATGTCCCGATACTGATACTAGTATCGGTATCAGGGCCAATACCAGGCATTTTCATGAGTATTTGTACTTGTGAAAATGCCCCGATTCCGGCCCTTTAAGGTCCTGCGCTCGTGGGGACCTCGGCAGCCTGCTGGCGACCTGGCAGTAGCTGTCCCTGGCAGTGCCTGTCCGGTTCTATATCTCCTTCTCTTCCTTCCCAGCACAGGCACAGCCATGGACAGCCCCACACAACACAGTACAGCCCCGGAGATGACACCCACCCGATCAACTCTCCACAGCATAGTCACTGCCCGCAGAGCCCTGCTGCCCAGGTGAAATTGCAGCCTAGTGAGATGTATTGTGCTCTGGGGACATGTATTATGCTCTGAGGACATGTATTGTGCTATGGGGACATGTATTCTGCTCTAGAGACATGTATTGTGCTCTGTCAACATGTATTGTGCTCTGCGGACATGTATTCTGCTCTGGGGACATGTATTTTGCTCTGGTGACATCTATATTTAGCTCTGGTGACATCTATATTTAGCTCTGTTGAGAAAGTTCCCCAAAATCATTAGTCTGTGTTGTTTTAGAAAAAATGTCACATGTCCCTTTAAGAAAAAGTATCCTTATTGTTATTAGATTCTTTCCCATAACTGTTGTCAGAATTGTATTCCTCCTCCTCCTACTCCTCCCTTTCTTCTTTTAAAGCTCTATTGCTTCTGAAAAAAATTAAAGCAGTGCCTTTAAAAAAAACTACAGTTAATACTTATCTATCCTGCTGCCTGCACTTGCTCTGTACTGCTGGCAGAGAATCTTCTACAGTACCTGGTCCAAGGCTGAGCATTGTGGCTCCTTTCGCTGGCCTCTACATCATTACTGTGTCCTGTAGTGGTATAGAGGTCAGTGGGAGGAGTCACAGATAACAGAGGGAGACCAGGCATCTGACACCCCTGCTCTTTCACTTATTATGTTTCCCGATGTATGTATCACACTAAACAAGGTGCACAGTGCCTTATGGTGAGCTCTGTAGGCGAACAGCCCGCCGAACGCCCTGATAGTTTGTGTGTTCGCCAAACACACGAACTGCCAATGTTCGAGTCGAAATGTTGGGACCATCACGGGTCACTAGGCAGTTTAACCGTGGTGGGGGTACAGTGGCATGGCATGCGCTTTTTTAATTCTGAATGTGTTTTTTAACATTTATTCATAATTACATAAGGAATCTTCCTGCAACCATGTATGACTGATGGATCCAGGGAAATGTGAAGTTTTCATGGAAAAAGTCCTTCAAAAAATAAATTATATTTTGTTATTAATTTATCTATTAATCACTTTTAAAAGTTACAGCTTTGCACATATTGTTCTTATTAGAATAGGTGTAAAATGATGTCTTGTGTTACCAAACAGAGAGAGATATTTCTAGTCTTTTACCATCATTTGCAAATTACAATCTTGTACAATGTTAGATATCAGCTTACTACCACCATGATAACACTGCAACAGTGATGTCACAATCTACAGGCGTAAGCAGTGAATGACTTGTTCCACATGGTACCACCAACCTCTGCGCATCTTTCTTACTTTAAAAAGAGTCTTTCCAGTAGTTACATATACATACCAAACATTATGTACCTTGTGATTCTTTGTAGAGTCTTGTGCTTGCTTCAAAACATCATCAAAGAAATGTATTTCCCTTCAGTGTTTTGTATTGTGTTTCTTGAAACCGTTTCATAAATTAATGGAATGTTGCTGTATAAGCTGTACACTGTTTGCGCACTGGCTGTCACCATGCCTGGTTTCCATATGCAAAACATTTACCTTTTCTAGATTCTGTACATTTTTATCTTCAGATCATTCCATGGCTATCAGGCACGCTCTTCCGTTCTGTGTAATTGTCCTTTTTAGCAAAGAGGATAGTCTTCTCAGCATACTCACATTTATATTTCCCTTGCCTGTAGATTGTACCACTTTGACAGCATTTTTTATCATCCTTCCCATTGACCTGCATAGCTGTATTCAAAACATCGGACAGGGTTGTATTTAGATATCATGATGCCCTAGACACGGCTGAATGATGATGCCCTTTTGTGCAAGCTCCTTGTGTCCTCCTAAAAGGTCCTTGTTGTCCAAGCACTTTGTGTTATGCTGTTCTTTAAGTAAGACAAATGTCAGAATGTTCTATTAGAGGCAACATGGGATCTGCTTTATATTCACAGCTTCTTTACCACTATGCAGGCTATCATACAGTATAAGAAAAAGGAGACATGGTTTCCTGTTTCCTAAATTATAATGAGAATTCTGACTCCTTGCAAACCCCTGCACACTGTTTCCTTTACAGCTCTCATTGCAAATTTAGCCACAACTGTCCAGATGTGACCAGAAGGAAACAAAGTCATGAAAAATGTATGATAGTTTATACATTTTAAGGCATTTAGTGACAGTGTCTTTGTGGAACCCCCCCCCCGATGCTTATCTTGCCAACGTTCTCTCATCACTTTTGCCACCATCACCGCTGTAACTAAAATCTCCTAAAGCATGTGGTCCTGTTACTCTCACATGTGCACGTTTTTGGGGTAAGTGATTAGCTACTGGACCAGAAAGCAAAGTAGGGACTTTTCACAAAGGAAGAGGTCAAATGCTCCCTTATTACCAAAAGCCCCAGATATTATGGCCAGCTGCAATGGAGGCAAGTGCATCAAGTCAGCACTTGCACGGTAAGTATCAATGGTTTCAGATGAGCTTTTTACAAAGACATTGTTAATTTGCCTGGAAAATTCAAAGTGACAGTTTCTCTTTAATAATTTAAGTTCCAGCTGCCCTTTCTTTCAGTAAAGAATGTATGTCACCCTGTTGTGGCATATACTGTTTCTATTAGACTACACATTCCGGCAAGCAATTCCTTGCTGCTGTGGATGGGTGATTGGAGTGGACGTTACTGGAAAGGTTCCATATAGCTGATGACCACTTTTAGAAACACCCACAGTGAACACAGACAGGACAATGACAACATCCCCTGTATTTCTAAAGACCGGGTGGGGAAAGTGGGGCAGCAGATAATGAAGAATCAGGATGCTCACAGCAACACAGCAATGTAGATAGAGTAAATATTGTATTGAAAGCTGCAAATATGCTGCAAGCAGGGTAAAGTGGTTGCTTTGTCTGTAAAAAAGCTGAAGCTGGAGTTTGGTTCTCAAGATCATCAGTAAATTATGCAGAAACATAAAGCATTTCATTTTGTGTGCGCACCTAAGTGATTAAACAGCTGTACTTATGCTTCTCTGCTTTCAGTAATTGGTTAAATAGATGAATTTAGTATTACAGACTTGCCAGTGCATTGATACAGTAGTTCTTAACCTTTTTCTTATCACAGAGAAAATAATAAGAGCCTCGCCTCCTTCATTATAACCTTTGTTCAAAAAAATGTAGTAATATTTTATTTCAAATACACGAGACACATGTTAAAATACATTTAGCGGGTGAAAAAAAAAACTACAAAAAGGTAATAGTTGAAGAATTCAAATGTGTGCCCAGCTGGATAAGTGTAGATCAATGTCAATTAGTTAGTGGATCGCCAAATGTCCCAGAGACGGTGGTGCATTGAAACAATTAATTCCATGACTTCAAAGTACAGGCTGATATCAACTAAGGTGGTGATAACATTTTACTGGAATCATGGCTCTTCTGGGACCAGCCATGTCCTTTTCTCCAACTGAAGAATAATAGGGAATGCCTGTTCTCATTGTCCCAATAGACACAGGAAAATAAGTGGTCATTTTTACCAAGTTTTATTTGGTTTTACCAAGATTTTCCATCACATTTTAGAATGTTCCATTACTAAATTATGAGAATGAAGTTGTGTTCCATCTGATATAAATATCCACTGTACAATGTGTCTTAGACAAAGTCAGAAGACAACAACAAATATGGCTCATTTATTTCCCAACTAATTCAGTAAATGTCCCAATGGTGGGTGTTGTGATCATGTAATGCCTGTAGAGGGTCAGCCACAATTCTGTTGGAATCATGATTAGCTGTATGAATACATAAATGGTCCATTTAGCAAGCTTGGTTGTTCACTCTAAAGGCCATTGCAAATGACAATGGGGCACTCTGCTGCTGGAGAATAAGAGGTTTATCCTCACATACAGAAAATCTTTTTTTACAGTAAGAGCTGTAAAATGTGAAATATACTTTTAGAGGACCATGTTGTAGCTAACTCTGTGAATTGCTTCAAAAAAGGCTGGATGTGTTTCTAAATGCACAAAATATAATTGTTTTTACTGTTTATATGAAATGACACTGTAGATTGTTGATCCTGCTAGTATCCGATTGCCTTTCAGGATCAGGAAGGATTTGATTCCCTGTTGGAGCAAATTAAATTTTTCTTTATAAGGGGTTTTCACCTTCCCCTGGATCTGGGGATGCAGGTTTTGTATTTATGTATTCTTGTCATTTGGTTGAACTTGATTTACATATTCTTTCAACCTAAGTCTGCAACTATGATCATACAAATAATTACGCACAGGTATGGTATAGTGAGAATGCAAGGTCAGATTTGGCATGGTTTATGACTAGTGATATGCAAAGGTTTGGTGCCTTTGTTCGCCCAAGCTCAGCAAAACTATTACTGATACAACCCTCTCCCAACCTAATCACTTGTTGCAGGGGCATTGCCTGCCCCACAGCTACCCGCAGCTATCACTTAGGCGCTGGGAGGGGGGGGGGGGAATCAATTTTGCATAGCTTGGGCAAACTTAGTTTGCACCAAGCCCTTGCCCATCACTTGATTTAAACCATGGCAAATCTGACCTTGCATTCTCAATCTAAACGTGCCCATACCTAGACATAATTATTTGTATGATCATAGTTTGGACAGTTTCTTCTCTTAATGAGTGCCCTACGAATGACGTTTTCTGTCACATACCTGAATAGAGATAGAGCTGAGCACAGGAAGACTACCCTTGCAAACCTTGTCAAACTCTCCTGAAGGTGGTGACATGAAGTGTGGGGAAGCAGAAATGCACAAGTGCTTGGGATGCAGGACTAGTGGAGTCTGTGTCGATGCTCGAATGTGTTGACCAAGTCACGGCAGAAAATTGGAACTAGCTGGTCCATTGGATGTATTAATGTACAGGAAAAGATAGCAGATATGAAGTCAGGAACACAGGCCAAGGCTCGGTAATGTCCGGATGAAGCAGAGCCAAGTCGGTAATTGAGAAAGAAGTCAGGGTCACAAGCTGAGGTCAAACACAGAGAAGCAGAAGTGAGGCACCAAATCAGTAGAAGGGAGAGGGGTCAGAGTCACAAGCCATGATCGTCTTTCAGGAAACAGAGTCACAGATCACCTCGCAGGGATTACGAGAATGACCTGAAGACCAGTCAGAAATTAACTCAGAGTCCATGCTGGTTTAAATAGGCAGACTAGTGCCTAGTGCCTGTACATGTGCATGCCTGTATGCCCGTGTGCGCACACACTAAAGCTAACTCAGGTTTGTGCACAAGAAAACACCAGCTAAAGCATGTTTGCTCATTATCTTATATGCAGGACTCCGGGTAACGGAATGCACAGAAGCTAGTGCCCATGTTGGTATCCTGTTAAATACTAAGCCATTCTTTCACCTGCGTCAAGAACGGAAAAATCTTTGAACAGGATTGTGTAAATGTAAATAATCTTATCGTAGCGTGTCAATGATTAAAAACGTCCTTTTTTGTGTGCAGCCTAATCTGTAATTCTATAGTAGATGGGAGGGACCCATATTTGTACTTTACTTCCTGTTGATCTCATTAACTCTCTGAAAATATTTGTCAGATTGAATAAAGTCTTTCTGCAGTCTCAAATTATATTTAAAAAAACCTACATTGTACCTGATAGCCAATCATCTTTGCCTAGGCCATATGTAACATGGCGGTAGCATATTTTATTCCTGGCAAAGAAATATGTTATTTGATAATGCTGATATGTGTGCTACTGATTCAAGTAATTTTAATGATAGATCCACCTGTATTGTCTACAGGGATTTTATACTTCTCAATCTGTTGCATTGCTAACCGAAATTGCTGTGTGATCTGACAAGATTGCAAAGACAGTATATCTACCAAGTAGAAAGGCATAGTGAGGCATATTTGGAAACATCCTTGCACTTCTGAATAGGTTATATAATAATTCTCATCTGTAAATGTCATATATTATAATACAATAGTCTATGTGCCTTCATTTAAAACCTTGTACAGCATGTAAAATAGACCAGTTTATGTAAAGTGCCTGTTAATACAAGTAATGTGAATGTTGCAATGTAGGTATTAGTTTGGAATTCTACTTTGTGAGAAATAGTCTTTTCTGGGTCATCACTTGGCTCTCCCAGGCAGAAAAGTATATTTAGTTCTTATGCTAGCAACTGTGTGGCTATGTGGGAATTTTGAAAATGTATTACAAGCCTTACATGCATAATGTATACTCTGTATGTATGCACTTTATTGCATATGCATAGATTAGTAAAATGTATGGATTGCTGTGTTTATTTCACAAGCATTCAGTTCTGAACTCTCCAGAAGCCAGTTATTTTTTGATCATTTCATGTTGTGAAAAGTCATTTCCACATACAATTCTAGGGATGTTGTGGGGTGATTTAATAAAGGACCGAGGTTTGCCACAAGCTTACACAGTTTTGTTCTGATTCAAAGATGCAGGAAGTTTGCAAAAGAACTTAAATGAAAACTATGAGGTGAGTGATTTTCACTCAACTTCATAGTTCGAGCTGACGTGTGACAATGAGACTGTCACACATCGGCTCTATAGATCAGGAAATGAGCGAACACATACCGTCGTTTGCTCACTTCTCCATCCTGTTCCTGCAGAGAGCCGTGACTGTCACGGCTCCCTGCAGAGATTCCCCCCCTCCCTGCTCTGATCCTCCAGCGCTGACTGGCGGAACGAATGGGGGAGGGGCAGGCACAGCTGGCTCTGCCTCTAGATAGACAGAGCCAGCTGTCAATCCCGCAGCTGGGTGGATCTCGACAGTAATTTCGAGATCTGTCCCAGCTGTGGGGGTCTCAGTATACCGCAAGCTGTAGCTCGTGGTATACTGAGCTTTGGGTCACGGGAGGACGCTCGTTTATGTCCTCCCGTGACCCTGAGGAGAACTATGGGGAAAACACTCTCCTTTAAGACAAATCTAGAGACTTTTATTGAATGCATACATTTATTATATGATATAGCGCTAACCTATTCCAGAGCACTATACAATAGACATACAAGGGTTGTTACTATGGCAATATAGCATATAAAATGAATACACTGCCATCATCCTAAAGAAAAAAAAACCTACATGTCCATCATCCTAAGGTAACAGAAAGATGCACACTCAGATTGCAATACACACAAAATAAAATGCATGTTGCTTGGAAAAGTTTAATATGAGCTGATTGTTAAACAAAATAAACAAAACAAAATAAGAAAAATCCTGAAAAACTTTAATCGATTGAGCCCCTGGTACCATTTTAAGTCATCGCTACTAGACATGTGCACTGGCAAAAAAATTGTTTATTTTCGATTCGTTTTGATTCGGATTTTGTGTTATTTAGTTTTTCGGCATTCGGGTCCGAAAGTCAATTCGGATTCTGAATTCGGATTCGGACGAAATACGTTAGCGGTAGTTCGTTCGCACGTTTGTTTTGTTTTAGTTTCTTATTCGGTTCGTTCATTCGTTCGTTGCAGCAAAGTGACACTTGAGAGGAAAAAAATGTTTTTCTCCTTCTCTAATGTCACTTTGCTGCAACGAACGAACGGAACGAGAACGAACTACCGCTAATGAATTTCAGAAACGGAAATTCGGATTCGTTTGCATTCGTTATATCTGTAATTTGGAATTCGGATACACCTGAATGTTCGAGTTTTCGAAAATTTGTCCGAATTTCGTTTCCATGTTGCCATAACGAAAATTTGTATTCAGACCCATTCGGATGAATTAAACCAAAAAACACATCATGGCCAGAAAAGTCATATGTCCAATTCAGTTTCCTTTTTGAACGAAATTTGGACAGGTTTCGAAATCTGGAAATGCATTGGGATCTGGAAATTCGGATGTGTTCGAATTTTAGAAAATTCATACAAATTTTGATTTGGAACTAAATTAATTGCACATGTCTAATCTTAACTATTAACAAAAATGTATCTTATTTGTGTATCACTCAGCTTTAGATCCCCAAATCATCACTGTATTGGTGCTGGCACTATGCTTCCTTCCGGAGAGTGGCTACTTTTTTTCCCCATGTTCCTTGCTCCTGTGATGGACTACAATCTCAGTACAAATTAGTAAACTAAACGTGAGCTTGTAGTCCATCACAGGAGTAAGCTTGGAGTGATGGCAACTTTAAAACACACACAGGGACCATGGGGAGCAAAAGTAGCCACCCTGCAGAAGGAAGGACAGTGTAAGCACCAATTCAGAGATGATTTGAGAATCTACAGCTGAGTGATACACAAATAAGTTACATTGTTGATAATAGTTAAGGCATTTCAATGCATTTTTAAGATTTAACTCCTGAGTTTAGTGTCACTTTAAATGTCCTTATTAGTATCCCATTATATAAGAAACATGACAAAAAGAAAAATCTTTACATATAAAACAATCATACAATCTTTGTGAACTGAAACAAACAGTTCATTCAATTTCTTCTTAAATATAGCTGTGATTGCACAGTTCACCTCCACCCAAAAAGTGGACAATCACTCACCCCTCTGTTTGCTACTGTAATTATGGAAAAACAAAATGTGCTTGAAAACAGAACGCTTTTTCCTCTGATTTTTTCTTGTAATCTGTAGCTCTACTCTCATTCAGCTTTTCAAACCTGTACCCAGCATTAATCTCTCAAAATTGCTCCAGAATAAGAAAAAGAAGACTTACATAGCGTAAAACTCTACAGAAGTTTAATCAATCCTATAAAAAAAGATGCAATTACATATTCATTTACTACAGCGCAATTAAAACCCATTGCTCAGCCCCTCTGTCTCTTATGCTGTCCCTGCAGTCTTCCCGTGCGTGTGTCTCCCACCACACTCTTTGCCATGTTACCTCCCACCACACAGACTCCGCCCAATTACGTCACAAAGTCCAGCCTCAATGCATTTCATCCAATAGACTTTTTCAAGTGTGCAGCTTACTGACACAATCAATACCTCCTTTATAGTACCAACATTTCCATAGTAACTCCAAATACTTCCTAATGAACCCATAAGGGCACATTACACACACTGCTCAACACCGTTCTCCATTACTATTCTTTAAACCGATCTTTCTGCTTTGCTTTGAACATACTTATTATTTGACATCTACACACATATAAACAATTGCCATATGTAAGTATACATATAAATACCCGTGGAGATTTTAGTCACAATAATGTTTATTAGGTATTGAAAATAGGGCTTCAGAGTATACAAAACAGTGCAATACATTTGAAACACAACAATCGATGTATCAAATAGGACCCCCAAAGGGCCACCATGTACAGGAATCACTTTCAGACAGGGAAAACAATGGCATACACCAAGCACAGTGTTAATAAACCCCCTGACAAAAGGAGCAAGGAAAAATACCCAGAGAGATTTTATATCAATATAATTAAAACACGCAAACTAAAACAATTATTAAAAAAATAAACATACAATATGTTTTACAATAAGACATACAATAACACCACAATATCAGAACTACTGGTACTACTGGTACATAACATACAGTAAAATAAAGTTATTTATCAGTTTTATCTCTGAAAGTTAAAGGAGAACTATAGGGTCAGGGCTTTTCCCCATAGTTCTCCTAAGGGTCATGGGAGAACACAAACTAGCATTCTCCCGTGACCCAAAGCTCAGTATACCACGAGCCACAGCTTGCGGTATACTGAGGCGCTGCAGCCGGAACGGATCCGGACATTGCTGTCGAGATCCACCCAGCTGCGGGATTGACAGCTGGCTCTGCCTATCCAGAGGCAGAGCCAGCTGTGCCCACCCTCTCCCCTGTCCGTTCCGTCAGTCAGCGCTGGAGGATCGGAGCGGGGAGGGGGGAATCCCGTGAGTGACAGTCACGGCTCTCTGCAGGGATAGATCGAGAGGTGAGCGAACGCCGGTATGTGTTCGCTCACTTCCCGATCTACTGAGCCGACCTGCGACAGTTTCATTGTCACAGGTCGGCTCAGATTATGAGGCTGAGTGAAAATCACTCGCCTCATAATTCTCCTTTAATTCCTGTGTAAGGTACAAGCTGCTTGAGTTGTAGCTTACACAGGGCTATGGCCACTCAATATGAAGCACTGTTTGGTCCAGAACAGTCACATGGAGTAAGTTACATGCTCCTCAATACCCAGCAGTATACCCTGCTGGGGATGCGGGAGTTATAGAAAACCTGTTGCAATGCCCTTAATGTGTAAAGCACCTGTTTGCTTTAATGATTGGTATTATAGTAGTTGACTGGCAAAAGCACATGTGACTATCAATGTAGTATATTGGGAATTTGTGAAACATATGAGACTTTTCTACACAGATGCCTAAGGCATATATTAGAGTCAATTGGTAGAATTCAGTTTGTAAATTAATATAAAACTGGCTTGTTATCATGCTCTAAATCAACCGTGCCAATCTCAGATTAAACAGTGTGCCAATCTACTGTGGGCCACATTATGTCTACTGAGGGCCGCACCTACCTAATTCTAAAAAACTATTTGTGATCTTCAGAACTTAACATTATTGTAAAAATTGCAATTTACAATATTTGACCCCAGATAAAGGGACAATAAAACATTTCCTGAAATATTTATCTGTGAAGTGAAACTTATCAAAAGGAGAACAGCCAGGGGTTGCATTTATTTTTTGTATCCTTAAACCAAAGAGGACCACAGAGAAAAAGCGAGATGGTGGCATGAGGGCCATAAAACAACAGTTTGACGAACCTGCTCTAAAGACTCATAAGCTATTAAGTAGTAAATAACTTTCCTTTATTTTTTTATAAATAATACTGTGTTTAGTTTTAAAAGTACTGTTTCTACATTTACACAAAGCTTTGTAATATAATACAGTCCACGAGAGATGAATCCACATGGTTATAAACTATATGGCAAATAAGGTTTATTACATATACGTTTATGCATTTGGGGAATAAAATAAAATATACATATATCAAACTGTCTTGGAAACAGGGTGAATATTTAATGGATAAGATCAGGGTGCTTTTGAGGATCTTGATTTCAAAATCATTGTGCAAGTCTGCAGCTTGTGAGCTTGCAATATATTCTTTTGTGTTAAAAGAGGCTTAATCTTAGAAAGGCATAGACGAGACAGAGACAGAGAGAGAGAGAGAGAGAGAGAGAGAGAAAAGAGAGAGGGAGAGAGCGAGAGAGATGTAATTTATCCCCTAAAGATGATCTAACCTTGAATATGCACTTACCCTGTTGTTACTAGTTCACCAATAGGATGTCCTGGAAATGAGAAGAGTCTAGAGAATAACTAATTTAATAAGTGACGTGAAAAACCTCAGCTGAAGTTGGGGAGTGGGGACTGAATGAATTTAATTGATTCAGCTTGGAAAAATTGGTGGTTAGGGTACTTCCATATGTATATAAATGGCTCCTACTGAACATCGATTGGATGGCTATTCACTTTAAGGCCACCACAAACAACACAAGCATTTTTTGTGACTGGAAGAATAGAAGTTTAATCTTCAGCTGAGAATAAAAAGTTCTTACTGTAAGGGCTTTGAAAATGTGGAATTGTCTCCCACAGGAAGGTACAGTTGATTGATTAAAAACAGGGATGTATACTTTCCTTAAAGAACAAAATATAATATAAAGTACTACAATTCTATAAAATTACATTGCAGAGTGTTGAGATTAATAGGATTGTCAACAGGCATCAGAATACTTTCCATGTATCATGCGCCATAGTGTTTTTGTAGATGCAGTGTTTTATTTTTATTTTTTTATTTTAGTTGGAGGTCAAACTGGAAGTGTATATGTTGTTTCAACCTATGTCATCTGAAAGGAGAAGCCTTGGGTACAAAGGGTAATCCAGCAGCATTTTTAAATAGCTACATAAGTTTAAAATAACATGTCCATCACCTTTAACAAAAAAATATCTTTACATGCTCAAAACCCCAAATCTATAATTGATCCAGAGGAAGGCAAAAACACCTGATGAAATGGAGTCCAAATTGCTCCAGCAGGGAAAAAAATTGATCCTGATCTCCAAAGGCACACACAAAACTCCCTTATAGATACAGTATCAGTAGACACTATTATTGTGTGCATATATTGCAGAGAATAGTATATTGTTTATAATAGTGTATATTTAGAGTTATTAGGTGATGGGCGATAGATGTTTTGAATCAGAGTTGCCCCTGCCCTATACTTTTCTGTACATGTATATACTGTATATTTTTTGAGCAAGTGCTCTTCATATGTAACTTCCATCTTGCTTTGCATTAGAAGCTTTTCCAGGAGTCTCCCCGATGTAAGATAGCGGCTCCCTGGCGCCCGCGCGAGAGAGACATTTTATCTCGGAAAGGTTTACTCTGCTCTACCTAGCAGAGTAAACCATTCCAGGATACCTGGTGGTTCTACTCCCCCTGCCATCTGTATCTCGGAAAGGTTTACTCTGCCCTACCTAGCAGAGTAAACCATTCCAGGATACCTGGTGGTTCTACTCCCCTTGCTATCTGTTTTTTTAATTTAATTTTTTACTTTGATTAAAAAGTAAAGAGTAAAACAAAACAAAAAACAAGTAAAACAAAACCAGATAGCATGGGAATTAATAGCTAGGCTGCTATTGGCTATTTCAATTTGCAATAGCCAATTGCACGCTGGCTATTGCACCTGCCCACTGCTGCTGTCAATTGGCAGAGGTGGACCTGAAGTTCTGTAACGAATGGGCTCATTCATGCTGCAGGGCCTACCCAAAAGCCAAGGTGTGGGGCCATCAAGGAAAGGGATAATTACTGGTATGACACCTTTTTGGATCCATGTTAAGGGCGAAAATGCCAGAGCTCATTCTTCATCACAGAGGAAGCTAAAAATGCACCATCTGAAAGAGGTGGCAGAGTGACAGGATCCCCTTTCATGGCCAATGTGCTTCGAATCCTCAGATTGGTAAAAGGAGGCGCATTGGTGGCTGCCAAATCAAGGCTGAGCTGCCTTGTGGCCACTGTGCTTTTAGAACGGGTATTTGGTGCTTTTTTTTGTGACCGAAAAATAAACCAGCTGTCCCCAGACACAGTTGATTAACTCATCTTTATAAAAATTAACCAATCCTGAAACTGCAATTTGTACTAAACCGCTGCAGCAAATGCAGAAGATTACATTAATTATTTTTGATGAAATAATGCACACTAATGTTGAAGTTTTAAATAAAAGCTGCCTGGTGTCTCTCCTTTTCATAATGCGGTCAATTACATATTTATTAGCAAAGTTTTTATTACGTTTTTTGCAATAAAACATGAGAGTTACATAGAAATTGCGTACATAACAGCATACAGTGTACTAAATGGTGGATTAATAACATGAGTTACTGGAGATACTGGACAGATTCCACCAACCCAGCTTAACAAGTGTTAAAGTGGGTAGAACAGTAGAGGTAAATGGAGAGGAAAGCTGAAAAAGAGGTGGGGTAGGAAGAGGGAAAGTGCTAGAGTTTGGTGGTAGTTAGGCCCCCCGGACAAGGTAGGACATTTAAATGGCAGTTAAGCTGTCGGGGTGAATGTCTGGGTGCGCATAGGTTATCCAAGGTTCCCAAGTCTTTATAAACTTCTTCTGTGTGTCTAAAAGAATGCTGGACAACTTTTCATTGGTAAAAAAAATGAGTCAATGCTACGTTAAACTGCCCCAAAATGAGCTAATTGTGTCTTCCATGCCTGTGCTATGGTTTGTTTAGCAGCCAATAGAATAAAGACTGCCAGTTTGTGTTAAGTCTTAGTAAGATTCGGGGGTTTAAGATGCAAAAGAGCAAACCAGGGGTCCCTGACTGCATTGATGTGAAAAAGGGTTCTCACCAGTCGGAATGTTTGAGCCCATAGTCTGTTCACCATTGGGCACGTCCACCAGATAGGTAATACATCGCCTTTCACAGCACAACCTCTAAAGCAATATGCCGACTGTTGAGGATGAGAGTGTGCCAATCTGGCAGGGACCAGGTACCACCGCATCATTGATTTGTAGGCTGTTTCTAGTGATGTGATGTTGGGTCAATTACATTTTTAAATAAATGTGTAGGGAGTCTGTACAATATTTTTTTTTTCTGGGAAATAAATACACTCAAAAGTTGATTTTATTTATTAAAGCCTCATTCACATGGACGTGCACACCTGTACAAAGACCTGCTGCCGGGTGGAACAGATGTAGCATGTAGTTGCATGTCATTTTGACAATACAGTCCTACAGAAACGGTAGAAATAATACCTATGCAGTGTGTACAATATTCCTTCCTTTTTATAGTGTTAAAAATACTCTTTATTGTGCATGACTGGCTGTGTGTGTTGTGTCAAGTTTAAAATGCTGCCCACTCCAACAGCTGAAATGCTGTCTATGTAGTCTTGACAATATCTGTACCTTTTTTTCTGTGTCATATATACACTTAGATGTAGAATGCAAAGTTGCATGCAGGGTGTCTCTTTTGCAATGCATCCTACTGATTCAAAGCTGACTTTACAATATTTCTGGCTGTTCTTTTTCAAATACTGCTTTATGCATTGACATACCTCCATTAGATTCCATGCAGTAAAACCCCTTGCATTATTTGCAGCATGTGCGTGCTATTTTACGGGCTCTTGTCTCTAACATAATACACTGTAATTTTCATGTCATGATAACATTTGCCTCGTCTATCCCTCTGACATAGAAGCCAGAACAGTAAAACCGCTTGCATTATTTGCAGCGTGGCTGTGCTATATTATTGGCTATTGCCTATGACATAATACACTGTCATTTTTATTTCACAGTGGGACCTGCTTTGTCTGTCTGTCTGTCTCTCTCTCTCTCTCTCTCTCTCTCTCTCTCACATTGCTGCCCAATCAAGCTGCCTACATACTTTCCAGCCACTGTGCTACATGTCTGACTATTGTCTCTGAAATATGGCTTTGTAATTTTTATTTCTAGAATGTGGGGTTGTGGTTTTGAAGTGTTTTCTGTGTCGACATTTTTTTAAACTTTAAACACTAAAAAAGATCACAAGCTATATAATGAAATATAATTTGCCACTGTTTGCCAGTTCTTACAAGATTGGGGGATTGACATTATTATTATTTTTTGGGGGGAGTGTAAACCTTCTGATAGCTTTTAGATATGTTTTGTCTACTACTACCTCAATTATTGCCTATAATTGCTAGAGAAAAACAATCATGCATTGCAGCAAAAATTCTTTTTTGTAATTACAATGAATCAGATAGGGGTGCTGCTGCAGTATCTAAGCCATGAAATAATGTAAAATTACAACAAATGTATTACACATACAAACTATGTGATGACAAAATACAGTGTAGCTGATGCTGTCTCCAAGGATTGCACTGTTCCATAACACCACATATACCTTAATGATATCTTACAAGCATGTTTTTCCTATATTGTCTTCAAAGTCGCAAAAATCGTCTTCCCTGAACAGTATTTCTTTAATTTTTCAAGATTCTGCTTTTATTGACTTCAATGGGGGTCGGATTAAAGTTTGCAATTTGAGTTAAACAAACAGCCCACAAATCGAACCCAAGCACATTTGCTCATCACTTCACATATCACTTTTTCATTTTTTGAAGGATTGTTCCCAGTTTCTGTTTTTTATGTTCCCATCAATTTGTTTAGATGTGTTTGGAATAGTGAATGTGAGCATTGTTTGGTTAAACTTTACCCTTAGGTAACTCACCCTCTCAGCACCTATGTAAATGGCAAGGTAGATAATTGTTGTTTTATGTATACATGCACTTCATATATTCAATATGATTTGTACTAATTTGCTTTATGATGCATTCTACTGTTTAAAATATTTATCTTCAATAACCATATACTAATCCTTGATTAAGAAAATTGAGAATAAAGGCTAAAGCTAGCCATACACCAATTATCTGCAGATTTTCTGTGGTCAGATGGAAAAGGCGCAACAGATTCCTCCATCTACACTTGACTGTGTGGATGGAGGAATCTCTACCTGGGCCAATCTGTTGCACTTTTTCCATCTGACCACAGAAAATCAGCAGATAAATTGTAAGGTGTATGGGCACCTTTAATGACATGGGCAATTTATGACCATGTGTTTGTACAAGTGATATTGCCTAGAAGTAGTCCTGAAACTGAAAAGCAAAACAAATATGATTGATTACATATGATCACAGATTCACACATTTTATTTGGGTTATCGTTACTTCTGTCTATACAATTCTCTTTATTGAAGGGTTTATCATTACAGGTTGTTACAGCTGAAATTCATTAGGATCAGTGCTTATTAACATGTCATAACTTATCTGTTTTTTTCCCTATCCAGCCCTCCCTCTCCCTGCTTTCACGCATGGTAGAATTCACATATGAGTTTATGTAACAGTTAGTTCTTTTGTTACAGATTATATGATCACAATTTGAAAGTATTCCTTCTATCCATTTTAGAGTTCAGATGGGCTTCATACAAAATGGTCTCTGGAAAACTTTTTTCTTTGAAAAAAATAGGGCATAGGCATGCAATACATACAGTATAGTCTATTGCAATCCTTCACATATTATCGAAAGAGCACAATAGTCTACATCCCTAATTGATATAACCTAGACAAAAAGATTGCCCCACTCCACGTAAACACACACACCTCCTTAGTAAAGATTGTCCGGCCATATGCATTTGTCATCATAATAGACAGGATTGCTCAAGAATCATTAAACGGTAGTCTTTACTATTTAGAGTAAAAAACAATAGTCTGCCTCAAATATCTTCATCTAGCTATTCTTTACTAAAATAAATAATATATTCAAGCAACTAAAAAAAGGAACAAGTCTATAGTTTATATTCTAGAACTAACTGATAAAATTAGGCAACTCCAGTCTTATTACAACCCCATTGACCCCTACATTTCATATGTTCAAACCTACCTGTTCTACAAGCTAGCATTCTCTTACGCACTTTGTAAAGTTTTGTTGTCTCCAAAAAGTCTTTATATTAAAGCAGTTCGCAAATGCTGCTAATAAGAGCCTAATCCATTTCTTCCTTTCACTTCCTGCTAATTGGCCTTCCACTCAGACGACTTTTGCCCTTAGACTTTATGTGGGAGTCTGAATATTGCAAGCAGACACAGTCCTTACAGAAATCACGACGGAACGGATGCTCAGAATGGCTCTTTGTCCTTCTAAATACAATCTAAAATTCTATCTTTAACCTGATAAATATTTCAGTACTTTGCTCATTTCTGTATGCACAATTTGTAATTACTGTTCTAATAACTTTCTGAATGTCATGTTAGCCCACTGTTTTATTTGCTTAATCTTTTTCCTTAGCTTATATTTATCTGGATATAGACAGGGTTGGAGGTTCAATATTAACAGTGTAGCCACTGAACGATCTTTTATCACATACACATACATAACATACACATTTTTGTTCATGTGTATTTGGGAATCTCTGCACATCTCAGTAGTCTGGGAGAAACAGTAAGGATGTGGCAAGCTGTCTGCAGCAGCAATGGGCACTGAGCAGACAACCAATTATCCTCCAGTTTTTCCTTTGATGCAGTTAAAAAGAATAATGATCAACTAATATGTATTGGATAGTGCTGTATCCCATCTAAAGTATTATAGATTTACTGCTGTTGAAATGTATTACATTGTATTATTCAATGTTCAGGTATCTTCTGACATCTAATGGTAGAGTGGCGCCATTGCAATTTGTTAAATTGTACACTTGGTATATTCCTTTGTTCCCCTTTTGTTTTGTGCTGGTTATTACAGTCTTTTTTTGATTGTTTCCTCCCTGGTTTAAGAAGTAAAACTTCAGTGGATTTACCTTCTGTGTGTTATTGAAGAGATACGCTGTCTGTGGATGTTGCTGTATCAGCAAGTGACCATACTGTCCAGGCAAATCAAGATCTATTAGTGCATAAAGCTGCAGTTGAGGCAGAAAGGTACCATAGCATTTTGGAATTCATTACTTGTGTCAATGAAATATTCGGCTGATATATACTCGCTGCACCAGGGTACTGCTACTGGTTTATGCAAAGAAAGCTTTCAGTTAGATTTTGGCACCATGCATAGGCAGATAACTTACCAGTTTACAGGAAAAGTCTGCCTAACTATTAGCGTTAAAAACAGAGGTTTTAGTTGCACGTTTGCAAAATATGTGGAAGCCACATTGCCTCGTCAAGGCCCCTGTGTTTAGTGTGGTCCTAACTCTAATCTATGAGAGCCTCCATCTTGGAGCATATATAGCAAAGGATGAATTGGGTGCAGGTACACTAGGAGGCAGCCCATTCCTCCTTAAAAGCACAGGGAAGTCTCCTGGTAAATCTGCACCTAATTCATCCTTTGCTATATATGCTCCAAGATGGAGGCTCTCAAAGATTAGAGCTAGGACCACATGGGCCGGATTTACTCTCTCTGCTGCCCCAAGGCCAGGTTCCACAATGCACTCACCCTTAATGGAGAATGGCAACCAAATGGCAGGGGCGGCAGGGTTGGTTTTATTTATTTAATTTTTTTGTTTCTTTTTTTAACTTTTTTAATCACTTTTTATTTATTTATTTTTTATATTTTTTACTTTAAAGCGAAGCAGAGCTAAATGTAGAAAAAAATGTACCCGCCCAGCGCCCCGGAACTGCATGTCCCGGGCGTTGGGCGATGGGAATTCCACACCTCTGCTGCCCCTCTACTCCCTGCTGTCCCAAGGCTGGGCCTCGGTGGCCTTGTTGGAAATCTGGCCCTGAGGACCACACTACACAGAGGGGCCTTGATGAGGCAGTGTGGCTTCCACATATTATGCAAAAGTTGTGCAACTAAAACCTGTGCTTTTAACCCCAATAGTTAGACAGCGTAATTTTTTTTTGCAGGCAAGCTGGTAAGTTTTTGGTTAGTTGGTATGATGCTGGCAGCCACCAGCATCCTAACAACCAATGACTCATTCCTGGCCCTATTCAGCTGCTGGTTGGGGGATTCTCTGTCTCACAGCTGCATGTAAACGAAGAGGCCAGGAATACTGGCTGACATCATTACCCAATTATGTCAGCCAGCAACCCCACCCCTTCGTTTACATTCAGCTATTGGATGGGGAATTTCCATGCAAGCAGCTGAATGGGGCTAGGACTGAGTCATTGGTTGGTGGGATGCTGTTGACTGCATAGTTAAGTTAACAATGAATGATGGGCCTAGTATTATTGCTTTCACTCCTGCATGCACGGCGATACCTAATGTGTGAACTAATTTTGGTAGATAGGCACACCCATTTACATTCATATGTGTGTGTTTGTAGGGGCTTTCATTTTTTTTTTTTGGGGGGGGG
>NW_017306467.1:1703040-1746953 GCF_000935625.1 Nanorana parkeri | reverse complement strand
TTTGTTTTTGTTGGGGGTTTTTTTTTTTTTTTTTTGGGGGGGGGGGTATTGATTTTATTTAGCTTTAATTATGTTTTTTTACTAACTTTATTGCTGTACTAAGGCAGGGTACTGTGATGTTGTAAGGAAGCGTTGTACAGCACTCTGACAACCATCCTTACCAGCCATAATCTGCCTGACTTGCATAGAGTAGCACAAAAACGCAATGATGATGTCCCTGGGTTTTAAAATAAGTAATATAATAAAAAACAGAAAGTTTTTTTCTAAATTTGTATTAGCATTTTTATGGGGTGGGGGGGAGACCAGGGAAGGCAAAATAATAACAGAAAAAAAATCTTTGGATTTAATAATTTTTGGTGAATACTTTGGTAAATGGCGACGGTTTATATCTGCTTGGAATTCAGATTTAAAGCACATATTTAGTTTACCAAAACAAATACTGCTTAGTGTAGAAGTGCTACATGCTAACAGCTTATCACTGCTGTATCAACACTAATGAAAGTCCAATCCTACTTTCTGAACTTTGGAGAGAAGGTACCAGGCAGAGCCGTGGAAGTGAACGCTGAATTGTCACAACTAGTTGCGAGTACAGTATATTTTACTACTGCACAACAGTAAGGGAAGTGGAAACTTTGCTAAGTGCTTATATGTACTGACTACTGAGACATTTGATTCATAAGCTATCAGACCTGTATGTCAGAGAACAAGTAGTTGAGGTAAGCAGTATAGGCTGGGCGCCCCAGTTTGTCACTGGTGTGTACAGGGTGATAGATGAACAATCTCTTGTGTGTGTAACGGTAGGAAATTATTGGGTGATTGCTGAAAGATTAATTTCAGGAAAATAATTCTGCGGAGGTAGTTTAACAGAGGAAAAAAAACTATCCAACAATCTCATGAACGAGCAGTTAATTGCTTTTTCTATTCAATCTCACAAAGGTAATTAATCATGTAAAGTGATGGGACCTAAATTAAGGCATTGTGTGATTGCAAAAGCTCATTCATAGAGCTGAGAGATTTGTCTTTTATGCGTGTGTGGTCAATAGAAAAACTGATCTTGCTGAAGAGAGATTTCAGTTTTACAAACTTAGGTGATAGCTGCACCAGTGTGTAGCGGTAATACATACCTCCAAACCTTCTGACATGAGAAAAAGGGACACCTCTCAGCACAATGGGGGGAACTTATCAAAACCGGAGCAGGCAGTAGTTAAATAATCTGTTTAAACAGCCCCGATGCTGGCGACGTACACTGTACGTCGTCAGTCACGAAGGGGTTAATAGATACCTGTACATCCGATCAAAAAGAGGGGCAACTGAGGAAGAAAGAGGCACAGAGGGGTTTGGTTCCAAATGAGGGACAGTTGGGTGGTATGTGTAATACATTGGGGGGAATTTATGAACATGTTTGCGGCAACATTTTTAGTTGCAAAGACCATAATCTCATGCTAACCAAACACAACATTTTATCTCTGTTATGCGTCTTATCGCAATGTATTAGTGTTTGCCCCTCGTGGCACATGTTTTGCGACATTTCGCATTATTTCTCAAATGCACAGTAGTTGCATCCAGCATTTGTGACTTTTAGCTAGAAGTAGCCCAAGGAAGAAGATTCATCTTCATACCCCCAAGTCAGCTAAGCACATCAGGGCTATTCCGCTGTGCTGCAAGTTTGCGACAATTTAGGGACAATTCTCCTTATGAAGGCATTTAGGAATGAAGCATAAACTACAATAATAACTAGAGGTGGACCGAAATGGATATTTTAAAACCGAAACAAAAAAAATTGTCAGGCCGAAACCGATACCGAAAATGTTTTTTATTTTAATTTTTTCAAATTTTCAAATATTTTTTCCTCAATCTCTTTTTCTGTGTCCCCTGTTATCAATGAACAGGAATCCTCATAACATGAGGACATGGTATGTTTACTGTAACTACAATTATGAATGAACAGGAGGTGATGTAGATCTCTCCCATTCATTCATAATTGAGGATATAGTACACATACCATGTCCTCAATTATCTACAAATACTCAGCGATCACTGATCGTTGAGTATTTGTACCTTGCTCTCCTCTCTGACACGCTGTCACAGGAGGCTGATCGAGCGGTGTAGAGAGGAGAGCTCAGCCTCCTGTGACAGCGCGGCCTGTCTCCGCCCCCACACCGCTCTGCCGGACTGTGATAGGAGGCTGAGCAGTGTGGGAGGAGACGCCGGCCACTCACAGCGCTCTCGTCCCGCAGAGCTCGGCCAGCTGTCACAGTTTCTCTCCTTCCTGCTGGAACACAGAGCAGCGCCCAGCGGGGAGGAAAGAAAGCAGGGATGCGCCGATGTATCGGCAGAAAAATTGCACTTTCGGCATTATGCCAAAAGTGCCATTTTCGGCCGATATGTTTTGGCGGCCGATATATTGGTGCATCACTAATAATAACATCTGTCACTATTTGCAGTACAAATCATAGGGCCCCATACAGCATACCTGACAGCCGTCCCCCAGTAATGGTGCAGTAAAATCAGGTCAGATCTGCGGTTTTACTGCCCTCTGATCACCTGCTGCAATGTCAAACGGTGCTGTATACATTGCCGCGGCCACAATGTTTTTCGTCACAGTGCAGCAAAAAAATATACAGCATGAATGTTTTTAAAAAATGCAGTCAGGAGGCGGTAGTATCACCTCCTGAATGCTGGGCAACTGCTGCTCCACGGCTTATCAGAGGGCGGTAGAGGCTGTCAGCCATTTGAGCCAGGCCTCAAAGTCCAATTCTGCCACCAACTTCTTCCCCCTGCTCTTGTATATCAATCTCCTGGCCCAGGCAGCCCTGTGCAGACCAGAACTTTAATTGAATTGTTGAGAACAGCGGAGTGTGGCTGAAAATGATTAAATAGTCCCTTTTCTCCCTGGGCACCATCAGTTCAGCAGGAGGAAGCAGAGAGTGGGGGACTGTTTAATCATTTTTGGCCGTATTCCAGGAGCCACTGTTTCCGACAATTAAATTAAAGCTCTGGCCTGCACAGGACTACTTGGGCTGGCGGATTGATATACAAGAACAAGAGAAGAAAGGGGGCAGTTTAATCATTTTGGGCCACTCAGGCAGAGTAATCCCAGGACCACGACTCCCGAAAAATGTAAGTTCTGGTCTGCTCAGGGCTGCTTGGGCCGGCGAATTAATATACAAGAACAGGGGGGAAAAGGGAACTGTTTAATCACTTTGGGCCACTCAGGTGGAGTAATCCCAGGACTGTGACTCCTAACAAATTAATGTTCTGGTCTGCGTAGGGCTGCCTGGGCCTTGATATACAAGAGGTTGAAACTTTTCTTTAATTGCTGGGACTTGTGGGATCCATGGTCAGCATGATTACTCTGCCTGCACCTAAAAGCAATTATTGAGTTCCCTCTCTGCCCCAGGCCCCCCTTGCGGAACTGATAGGGTCTGAGCCCAGTACAGGAGGGCTGGCTCTATCCCCATAGTGGCAGCCCTGACTATATCCACTAAAAATCAAGGATGCGACAGTTTAAAAGACGTTGTCGATGCAACCAAATGTCCCCCCTTGGACAAAGAATTGTTGTTGCAAAATTAACGTATAGAAAAATATTATTTGACCTGTACATTGTACTCAGTATGATGCAGATATGTACAGAATAAGGTACTAGTTTACACTTACAGAGTGTCATTGTCTCTACCATTAAAATTCCTCTCAGGTTTCATTGAGGAATTCAATTTGTTCAAACACGAGGCACAAAGGAGTGAGATGAGGAGACCTGAGACTGCGGTGTGTGTGTGTGTGAAGAAAATGCGTGTAACAGTGTGTGGATGGAGTGTTTTTCTCCATTTGAGTCTATTTTAGACAGTTTAGCCATGGTCTGCAGAGATGTAAGTGGCACAAAATAAAATATAGATACAGTTCACCAGCAGACATAGGAACTATGATAGATAGGAGATGATAAAAGAAATTCAGTGAGGGCTTGCCTGTGTGTGTGTATACTAGATGCACCTGCTGTGTATTTAAATTGAGTGTGTGAAGACAGCATTGTGTATCTTTAGTGGCTGCAGTGTGTATATGTTTCTACTTTGTATGCTTTGCCCTGACTGCAGTGGAGGAGGATGTTTACATTTCATGCCTGTGTTTTGTGTATAGAACGCTTTGTATTAAAAAGTGGATGTGACAGAGGTCTAGAACGCTTCATATTCAATGTAAAGCGTTGTGCAGATTTGTTTGTGATGATTTATGTATGCAGATAGGAGTGTGTCTGTGTGTACAGTAATCAGTGTTCTCCTCTGTGTAACACGTTACTGCAGTTTATCTCCAGGTGCTGGCACTCATTCTTCACACACGGTTTTGATGGGGTTTCCTTCTATGAGTGTACAGCGCTGCAGTACATTTATACATGTCTGAAGCGCAGTGCGAACACAGAAGGTTATAATCATGACCCCATGCTTTGTCATCCCCCACTAGATTTTCCTCCTCCTTTCCCCTCCCAGACCTATTTCTTTTTTTTTTTCCCAACAATATTGTTACATAATTCAGCCTGCATTTCGATTGCTTTGTTAAACTGTTATGTATTTTTCATTTAAAGCACAGAATACATGCTATCAAGCATGATTGATGTCATTTAAGGCTCTTCTGGAGATGTGACCTCTGCAGTGACACTTCTCCGTTTGATTTCTATTGTAGAGGCACGATTTCTAGTTTATTGCAGAATTCTTTAACTTGTGTAAGGGAACGGCGATATCTTTTATGTATTTTTTTAATTTATGATTCTATTGTGCTTTATATTGAGTATTTTCAGAAAGAAGGGATGATGCGTACAATATACAGTATATTAGATGCAGTAACAATAAAGATGGAGGCAAAGTCTGCTTACAGAATTGCAGTGTGATTGTTTAAAAGTGCATGCCCTTCTTTTGTAATGTCTGCCTTATCTCTGTGCAGCATCAGCCTTTGTAGGCTTGTTGGTATCTATTTGAGCATGAATATCCGTCACATGTGAGAATTATCTGCTCTAGCTAAACTGCAGCAGATTTATGAGGCAGGGGACCCAAGGAATAGGTATGTGCAGTCCTCAACAGTCCCTAGTGTTCTCACAGTTACAGTTCAATACGTTTTGCAGCAAAATAGTTTTATTCCATTGTTCCCATTAGAATTGCCAGAGGAAAAGTACCATAGAGGCTCATCCAGCTGTAGCCTGGCTTGACTAAGCAACCACACACACAATGCCACACACCCGGTTTAAGGTCTCGTTTACACTTCAGTGCTTTAGACATACTTTTCTACATCTTAAACTTTGCAGAATCTGCAGAGACTGTTTTTCTTTTCCATGGTACATTTCCTGCCAATATGTTTTCATGTGCTGCCTTGTTACTAAATTCCTGTACAGGTATATGTCAGTTAAAGCCGAATTAAACTTTTCAGGTTCCCCCAGGAGCTTTTGTCGTAACGTATAAGCATGGACAGCATATTTGCACATTATGCCACTTTAAAGTGGCACTAAACTCAGGAATTAAACCTTAAAAATGCATTCAGGCACCTTAACTAATAACAAAAATGTATCTTATTTGTGTATCACTCGGCTGTAGATCCTCAAATCATCTCTGAATTGGTGCTGACACTGTCTTTTCTTCTGGATGGTGGCTACCTTTGTTCCTCATGGTCCCTGTGTGTGTTGTAAAGTAGCCACCACTCCAAGCTTGGATGTTGGAAATGTTAACTAAGCTTAAAAATTTTATGGCAGAAGAGACATACTTAGGGGAATTCATCAAAACTGGAGCAGACAGAATCTGGGGCAGTTGTACATAGTAACTTCTCTTTTCTCTCTTACGTCATCTCGGCAAGCCTGCGCGGCTTAGTGTACGGAAAGAAAAGAAGGCTGACAGGCAGCTAGAAGCAATTATGGCTGAGAAAACTTACATATTCTATTGTGACAAAATGTCTGCCTGTCGGCATTTAATTTTTAATTACTGGTAATTATTTTTTTAAGACTTAACTTCCACTTTAACATGGACAGCAGACTCATTAGAAACAGCACACTACCTAAATGACTGATATATCTTTCTTATAGGGTTGCACAGATACCAAGTACAGTACTCGGTACAAGTACGAGTACATGTACCGATACTTTTGAGCTCCAAGACTACACTAGAGAAAAATTCAAAAATTAGGAGGCCGCTGTAAGGAGCACACAGAGCTCCTGGGATTTGTACATCTCTGGTTTAATGTACGATTTTGTTTTTATAAGTATAAATAAAGGGATGAATAAAGGGATGCACAGATACCAGTTTTGCGAGTACAAGTACTGGTACTTGCCGAGTACTTACAAGTATGAGTACTGATACATTTTTGTTTATTGTCATGTGACAGTTTTTCTAAAACAATACAGACTAATGTTTTTAGGACAGTGGTGGAGTGCCAGAGCCCGGTCCCAGCTGCAACTTCTGCAACCCTGGTAGTTCTTGTGAAAATGCCAAGTATCTGCACTGGTACTCGAAAAGTATCTGTGCATCCCTACTTTCTTATTACGTGTGAAAGAGTAGTCAGCGTAGTTGTAGTTAGACATGTGCATTTGGACGAACTTGCCGATTCACTAAATTCCGTTATAAATTATTATATGCCCAAAAATGCGAAAAATATATTCGGGCATATATTAATTTGTTTTGTATCTTGCTGCATCTATACATGCGTCATGCGCCCCGCCTCCAAATTGTGCGCTTTCGGATTCCAAGGCTTGTTGCCTCCGAATCTGAAACAGCATGATTATTTGTTTCATCAAACAGAAAGAATGAAAAGGTTTTTCCCATTTCATTAGTCCAAAACAAATGTTTATGCTGTATGCATGTCTAGTCGTAGTAGCTAATCTACCCTGCATCCAGTGACTATTCTACAGATCCCTACATTTAATAAAATAAAAAATAAATAAATGGATGCTTGCAAAAATGTGAAAAATTGCATCAGAGCTTACTTCAGGGTGCCTTAAATAACGTATTAAAACATCAGGATGCTGAGGGACATTTCACAACCAAATTGGAGGGGGAGAGAGGTGAGCGGTCACTGCCGTGGGACCAAGGATCGGGTGAAAAAAAAATATTTTTTATTTTAGACCCTAGACCAAGAATAGCACCTAACCCTTGCAGTGGGGAGGTAGCCCTACTGCAAGGGTTAATTTTGTACATGCCCACAGTTATTCTATAACAGGGGTAACCATTAGGTAGATCGTGATCTACCAGTAGCTCTCAAAGCTGATGCTGGTGGATCACAAAGGCTGTGAATGGCGGCCCCTTTATTCCATTTTGGTATATTTATTTAGCTGTGCACACATGATTACCTAGTGTCCTGAGTCTGGTGATCCAAGCTCCCTGACACCTTTCTGGTGGATACTGGTGGTTGAAGTGCTATGTATTATATCAAAGAATATTTGTTTACACAGCCTGTTGCACTACACTGTTTGCAAAATACAGCAAGGTGAGCCAGGAGAGAGCGGGGAGAGACAGACAGGAGAGAGAGCAAGGAGAGACAGCCAGGAAAGAGAGAGAGGAGAGACAGCCGGGGAGAGAGCGCAAGGAGAGACAGCCAAGAGAGCGAATGAGGAATGACAGCCAGGAGAGAGAGGAGAGACAGCCAGGAGGATGAGCAAGGAGAGACAGCCAGGAGAGAGAGCAAGGACAGACAACCAGGAGAGCGTAGAGAGACAGCCAGGAGAGAGAGAGCGAGGGAGGTTTTTTGTTCGTTGGTAGATCTCATGTAGCTCATCATTTGAAAAGTAGATCTCAACACAAAAAATTGTGGGCACCCTTGTTCTATAAGCTCAATAACATGCTGCAGTTACCTCTCTTTATGTAGGTCCATGAACAGTGTACCGTAAAGTCCACTGAGGAAATGATTTTTTAAAACATTTAGTATCATAAAGGGTGATATACCATACACTGTTACACTCTAAGGTAGTTAACATTTGACTGTCAGACTTCCATAGAACAAGAGCAGATATGCCAGTATGTCACAATAGTGAAGTCCTGATATGGTCTGTATGGACCAGGGGTGTCACACTCAATTTAATCGTGGGCCGCATCAACATTATGGTTGCCCTCAAAGGGCCGGTTGTATCTGTAAGACTATATAAATGCGTCTAATCTTTATCATAATTGCCTCTGCATTCGATTATCATTGGTTTTAGTAATAACTTAATACCTAGATCTAAAAGAAGAAGTCTAGGAAATGGCCTGGTGGGCCGGATTCGGCCCCTGGGCCTTGAGTTTGACACGTGATATGGACGTTTATTTTCACAATAGCTGAATAGACACAGATTGCCAAAAATACTGGACCCCGGGGGAGCAGATTTCATATGGAATATCATCAGTTATATGTGACTAGGATAGCTCCAGTTCTACGGATGGCCATACACAGTAAATCTATCAAATGATTTTGCCAGAAGGTAAGGGTTCTGGCAGAGGTTTGTAATGATCTCCAAGCATATAACTCCACCACTACATTATCTTCTAACCCATTTCTCTTTCCAGATTGCATTAAATAATAGAGGACTGTGCAAGCTCCTTAACTCTTTTATGTCTCATTTATCCTACTTTGATCCTACTAGTGTTTAAAAAGTACTAAACCTACACAGTTCAACTGTGTATACATAGGCCTGATGTATACATAGGCCTGCATAGAGTGCACAACACTATATTCATGTTAGTATATCTGCACCAACTCAGTAAAGCAGGTAAGGCTAACACAATGAAACTCCAAAGCTGATAATATTTATAGTCTCAGGCAACATATTACAGTATTAATGTTTTCTGGTAGCCATTACCCTGTTTGCAAAAATGATATCCTTTTAATAGTATATTGCAGGGGGTGCAGAAGACTGTAGCACAGCGACATACAAGTGTGGTAAATGTAGAAACTTGATTTCTACTGAAATAAGAAAGAAATGCACCTCTATACTTCAGCATTTGGAGGAGAGGGCATTAACTTTTTGGATTTTTGGATTAGATTTGGATTTTTGCCACCTCTTTGAATAGTGTTTTGGCTTCCGGGTTAGGGGGTCAGGTGGCACTGTGGTCAGTACATTGTTCTGTATTATTTGAAGATAATGCAGTATACGGTGCTTCGCAACTATTAAAGCGGACCTTTACACTCAAAAGTCATATTCTACCAATGCATCCCTCTATGTATGATGAATAATAATAACATAGACATGTCAGGTGTAAAATGCTGTGATTATGAAATACTTACACTTGCAGAGCATTCACTTCCTGCTTTGAAAGGGCAAAATGACTTCAGTGTGCCAAAGCAATGCACACTGGGATTGCCTTGTCATTGAAATGATGATGATGTAAGGGCCAAAAACATTGCATCCTGGGAAGGCTACATCAGCAAAACATTCCTGGGAAATCGAATCTGTAATCTCAGGAGAAATCAGGGAAAGGCATTCTCCTCCCCTGAGATGATGAGCATGGTCACATGTCCTAGTCACATGTTTAGTCACATGTGCCAGATTTTCAGGAAGTAAAAGGAGAGCTAGTAATCTGCCCTTAGTTAACATGGCCACTTTCACAAGACTGGGAAAGAAAAGAGACATAATGTATGCAAAGAATACAAAGCCGGAGATTATCTAGAAGTATGTGTGTGTAGATTGTCATTACTAAACATTTCTAAAGGTGTGTTTGTTGTTATTTTAAAGATCTGGGTAAAGGTCCTCATTAACCCTCTTTGGCCTCTTCATACCTTTAATAGATTTAACTAGGATTTTATTTTATTTATCTAACAACTGAGTCCATAATAACGTTAAATAGAAACGACACAGTTTTCAAAATTATTTACATCTAAATAACCTGAAAAGTCTTTATTGAATTCACATTATTGTAGAAGTATTCACCCACCTTTTCTGCGAAACCCTTTAAATAAGCTCTACTGCTGCCAGATTACTTCAGAAGTTCCAATATTAGTTGAAAGCCATCCCACTGTATTCAGTTGAAGTGTGGGAAATCTCAGAATATAATAGAATAGAATATTATAATAAATAGGGATGCACCGATATATCGGCTGCCGAAACATATCGGCCGAAAATGGCACTTTTGGCATAATGCCTAAAGTGCCATTTTCTGGCCAATACAGTGGTGCATCCATTCTTTCTCTCATCCCCGCTGGGCAGTGCTCTGTGTCCCAGCAGGGAGGAGAGAAACTGTCACAGGCGGCCGAGCGCTGTGGGAGCAGAGCGCTGTGAGCGAACGGCGTCTCTCCTCCCCGCACTGCTCAACCTCTTGTCACAGATCAGAGGAGAGCAGTGTGGGCGGAGACAGCCAGCGCTGCTGTCACAGGAGGCTGAGCTCCGCTCTCTCAGCTTCCTGTGACAGCGTGTCGGTACGTGTGAGCGCTACAAACATAAATAAAAAAGTTTATAAAAAATATATAAAAATAAAAAATTTGAAAAAGTTAAAATAAAAAACATTTTCGGTTTCATTTTGAAATTTTTTCTATTTAGGTTTTGTTTCGGTTTTGACATTTTAATTTCGGTGCATCTCTAATAATAAATATATTAAAGGTCACAGAATTTGTTTGAAAGCATACCCATTAACATATACATGAAGACCAAAGTCCTATATATAAAAAAGCCCTGGATAAAGGTATAGAAAAGCACGGATCAGGATTGCATTATCACAAAATTCCAAACTTTGAACATAATTCAGAGTACTGTTAAATCCATTAAGGAAAATGGGAAATAATATGGCACTACCAGGACTATAATGAAGACCATTAAGTAATGAGGTAACAAGGGCATTAGTCAGAGAAGCAACAAAAATATAATTTTTCATAGGAAGTACTTGACCTTTATGCATGTAGTGATGAAAGAAGTAGACAAATCTTTTTAGCATAAGGTTCGACATGAACACACATATAATGGCTTGGGAATGGTTCATCTTCTTTTTTTCTGTCTACACAGAGATTCGAGAAGCCTTCAAGGTGTTTGATCGGGACGGGAATGGATTCATCTCCAAGCAGGAGCTGGGCACCGCAATGAGGTCCTTGGGGTACATGCCCAATGAAGTGGAACTGGAGGTCATTATACAGAGACTGGATATGGATGGTAAGCCCGGGGAGCACTGTCTGGGCTTTATCTGGATACAGTATGGTACCACAAATCCTGTACCTGCTTCCTGCATATATCCTGATTACAGTGAATAGCATTCTGTCAACACTTTCTAAGCTGTTACACATTTACAGGACATTCTGTGTGGATTCCTGGAGAAGCCTGTGTTTGTGTTAAACTCCCTTCAACTGTAAATACTCTGTGCTTGTATATTAACAACTTTGATGTAGAACCTTAATAATTAATTCAAAGAATTTTTGCTTCATCATGAATTTAGATTTAAAGGGAATGCATAATCTTTTCAGTGCCTATATAGATATGCATGTGAAAGAAATCAACTGAAAAAAATATTTTCTTTCTGAGTTGGTACTAAAAAATACATAAAATCTAACATTTTAATCTTTTTTCTCTAAAAGCTAAAGCTAAAAGGGGTCACCTGGCATACAATGTCACTGTCACTAAGTGTCACACTTAGTGACAGGGACTTACTGTGTACATCACTGTCATGATGGGGTTAAATAAAAAAACTTAACCCCTTAGGGCACGTGTCAAACTCAAGGCCCAGGGGCCGAATCCGGCCCACCAGGCCATTTCCTAGACTTCTGCTTTCAGATCTAGACTAGGTATTAAGTTATTACTAAAAGCAGTGATAATCGAATGCAGAGGCAATTATGATAAAGATTAGATACATTTATATCGTTTTACAGGCCCTTTGAGGGCAACCATAATGTTGATGCGGCCCTTGATTAAATTGCGTTTGACACCCCTGCCTTAGGGTGAAACAAATCTGCAGCTCAGCTGCACATTTTCGTTGTAATGGGTTAATTTTTATATGAATGATAGTATAAAAATATATTTAAATATATCATTTTTATTTGTTACATTTATTTTTATTTTTTTACACTTTATTTTTTATTTTGTTTACACTTTTCACTATTTAAAAAAAAAATGTTTTAAATTTTTATTTTATTTATTTAATGAATTATATTAAGCAGTCATTGTGAATGAATCTCACGATTACTGCTTGATAATGTAATTAAATAATTTTTACAGGGGTACGTCTCCTGTCACGAAGGGGTTAAGGATCTACAACAAAGTTGTTAATATACAAGCTCTTTCCAGCCAGAGCATCCCAGGTTGCTAAGAGCTGGGCAGGGAGATGTGTAAGGGCCATACACATTTCCCCGCCCACCTCTTACCAACCTGGGACACCCAGGACAGGCGTCCCTGTCTCTGTTCCTAGCAACCAGTGACGTCACTGCCCAGCAGGACGCCGACCAGGGCTGAAGCCAGAGCTGGGCAGGGAAATGAGGCAAAAGCATAGCCTAACCTCCAAACCCCCCTGCGATTAGCATGCACCATCATCACCTCCATCCTCCTCTCCCGTCAATGTGCACTGTTGCCAAGTCGGCCTCCACCCCGCTGGCCTCAGGTGGGGAAAAGGCTAGGGGCACTCCTGGGGGCAGCCACATTTGCCATTACACAGATTTTACTTAAGGTTTATTAGTGCTACAGAATCATTCGGTTTCACTGCCCTTTCCAACAATACAGGACTATGGGATTTATATACTAAAGACAAATAGACTGTTCACTTTGGAAGGGAATAGCACTTTACAAAGGAATTTTCCCTTAGCTTAGTGAATGTGGTAAAAATTCACTGTGGTGAAAATACTTAATCACAAGTGTAGCACCCTGCTAGAAAGAGTGATATAAATTTAGTAATATCGGATTGTATACAGCCTGATGCTGATTTGTAATCTGGGTTCATTTGGTTTCCCCTAAACAATCTGTCATAATTTGCATCTGTCTGCTGCTGGGTGTACCCTGGTTACAGAACAGAACAACCAATGAGGGATTGTTATGAGTGGATATCCCTCTCCAGCCAATCACTGTTAGACAATGGCCAGTGGTGCATACTAGGGGAGGAGATAAATACTTTAGGTGGACCATGTGAGACCTCTCTTCCTGCCCGGGGCCCAGCCTTTGAGGAGGCTGCTGTGGACTCTCTGAGATGGCTAGGCCTGAAGCCTAGGGACCAGCTGTGTGTTGACTCTGGAGCCTCATAGCAGCAGGTCCAGCGGTTATTACTGATTACAAGGGTGCTGTGCATGGAGACAGTAACCGCAATCTGCAATGTGATAGAGTCTACGTCTGCCTGGATGATCCTAACCCTCTGCCTCTCTCCCTGAAGTTCTGCATAAAGTGTTCAGCATCATATCTACAGTCTGGACATCACTTCAATCGACCACCATAGAGGGCTGTAAGTTCTGATTGGCAAAAGCAAGTGAAATTACCCCTAGACATGAATATTTCAGAGTTGTGGTACCCATAGCAACCGACCCTAGAGTCAAGGTGTGCTGTGATCCATTATAGAGGTTTTCTTACAGAGGAAATACAGGAGACCCCTTACTTCTTTTACTGTAGATCACCCCTTCAGAGCCACCGGTAGTGATATCCTGCACTGGGATATCGCTGACTGAGTAAGGGGGACGCTACACAAGCAAGGAAAAGAAAAAACAGTATTTTTGCTTGCACATGATTAGATGATGGAGGTCAGCAGAGCTTCACCTCATTCACTAAACTAAGGGGAAATTCCTTTGCAAAGTGCAAATTCCCTTGTACAGTCTATTTGCCTTTAGTAAATCAACCCCTATGAGTCAGTGGTAGTTGCAAACTGTTTGGTCCCTCTAGTGGTAGAGCTACAAACCTCTATATATAATACAATAACAAAAATACGGAATAGCATCATGTAAGAATGTGAAAGTCATAACAAAAGTTACCTTTGGCTAAACACTTCAATAATAGCAGAAAACATATGCTTCCTGAATATACGCTGTAGTTTCTTTTTGAGGACACCGGAAAATATGAATTGGCTAGACTTATGTGAATTTTACTTGACTATACTGTATACAGGTTGGACTGTGAGTAACAAATATTTATAATAATCATTATCATAATTATTATAGTAGGTATTAGAAACACATTGAAAACCTTTTACAAACCTCAACAAATCACAAAGAAAAACAAATAGCTACATCAGAGTTTTTTTGCTTTGGACTTTCCCATGCATTTTACTGAACAGTGTGGTAGATCACTCTGAGTATGTATTCCCTCCAGGCCTGTCTGCAAGTTCCTTATCAGCAATTCAGGGATGTTACACGCACAGAAGACAAATCGATCCTGTAGTGAAGATAGCTAAAACAAGCTTTTTACTAATATTATGGAATAGTGTCTGCACAAATTAAAGTGTTAAGTAATTCCAAATCCTTTTTCTAGTACCTAAATCTGCGCAAAATCAGACCTCTTAATGTTGAACAAATATGGCAATTTTATTCTCTTATATTTTGCATTTTTAGCTTATGAAGCAATATCATAATGAGGTAATCCACTATTATGCAGCCTCTATGCTGCTTTTCTTACAAAGACATAGATGTAAAGTGTGCTTTAACAATTTTTTTTACATGACATACATTTTTAACTATTGGAAGCATTGATTCCTCATAACTCAATACTTTATCCCCACCTTGATTTCCTCCTTTTCTGCTCAGCTTAAACTACCATATGTATTTATAACCAAAACCTGTTTTTTGTAGTTTTGGATAGCATAGGGGATGGTTAAAAGAAACCATGTCATTAAAATAACAATAAAAGATTATTTCTTACATTTTATCACTTTTTAATTTTTCTATTTTAATTATTATTTCTTATGATTTTTATTTGTATTTATTTTATTATTTTTTATAACTGTATTTGTTTATTATTATTTATTTATTTTCACTCAATTTTATTGCTATAACACAGGAACTAAAAATCCCATGTGTGATAGCATTTGGAGGTGACTTTGGAGGTTCTCTTATTGAAACTGTCCCCTCCAATACAGGAGTTTGAGCACAGCATTCCTGTCTCAGTGTTTACACGGAGCAGAGCGGAGAACGGACGTTCTCTGCTCTGCTCCCCGGTCTCCATCCTGAAGAGAGGATGCAATCTCCAGAGAGAGGCGGCCGGTGGGGAGAGAGGTAGCCAACGGGAGGGGGCGACAGACCTGCAGGCTGCATACAAGTGATCTTGGCGACAACGCCGAGATCACGTGTTCAAAACGAGCAGCTGCTTCCCCGCTGTACATTTAGCTCTGCTTGCCCAAAGCAGGGCCAAATGTAGAAAAAAAATTAAACTGACCGTTTACCTGTGTTTAGGTGCAGTCAGTTTATCTGTGCCTAGAGAATATAGAATTCAGTGTGCCCAGGGTCTGATTAGAAACTCTAAAGGCATAAACACACATAAACAGGGCTAAACCCACTATATATACACACACACACATATGAAAATATATTTATATATGAGGAAACAAAAAAATATGAGAATATATATACATACAGTATACAGTATATACACATACATACATAGGTGCAGGTGTGCCTGCACGAGTGTCAGTGCTGGTGGAGGGAAAGAGCGGTGCTGCCCGCCCCGGCCCAGCAATAATATTAATTGTTTCCCCCCCTATCGAACGGCACATGCCCCCCTAGCTTCAGCACTGCCCCCAACCACCCCCGTGCCTCCTCTTCCCCCACACTGAGCCACTATTACCTGGCTTCTCCCCACTTTTTCTATGTCCCACAGCCTGCTCAGTCCGGGTACTGATGAGATGCCCCGCCTCCTGCAGAGCCCGCACAGTACTGAGAGCCGCGCATTCCTTGTGACAGCCGCTGCTTGAGTCAGCCCCGGAGCCTCCGTGCGGCTTCAATGACGGCCCAGCCTGCATGGCATCAGAGGGGTCCGGGGACGACCAAAATTTTCTCACGGACCACCAGTGGCCCACGGACCCCCAGTTGGCAACTGCTGCTCTGAAGTGTTTCATCCTCAAATGCCACACCAGAGACTCTGAGATCTGATTTTAGCCAGTTTCTAACAACTTAAAGCATGTGGTCTTTGTTTAGAAGGCTGGCAGGCTGCTACTTCTCTGCTCCTAGAGAAAATAAGCTTTGATTTTCAGTGCCTCAGTTGGGAACTTTTAAGAGGAAATTCTACAGAGTACCTGCAGCTACAAGGATTGGCATGAGTTTGTTTTAAAGCTGTTTTACTGCTTGTTAAGAAAATGTAAATACTTTAATGCCCACAATATCTGAGCACAAGTGCACGTTAAAGTGGACCTTTACCCCCTTTAACTAAAAATCGCATCAGCATGCAGCTCTACATGCTGATATAAAATCATATTACAGTCATTAGTTAGACAAACATATTTTTAATTTACTTACAAATAGAGTTCACCCACTTCCTGGTCCACTTTGGCACAAATGATGTAATGTGCCAAAGTGTTGCATCCTGGGATGGTTACATCAGCAGTGCATTGCTGGCAAATCTGTAATCTCACATGATCTCAGGAAAATACATTTTCCTCCCCTGAGATGATGTACATGGTTACATGTCCTAGTCAGATGTGCCAGAGTTCCAGGAAGTAAAGGGAGATGGATTAATCTGGCCTTAGTTAAAGGAGAACTATGCGGTGAGTGATTTTCACTCAGCCTCATAATCTGAGCCGACCTGTGACAATGAAACTGTGACAGGTCGGCTCAGTAGATCGGGAAGTGAGCGAACACATACCGGCGCTCGCTCACTTCTCGATCCTGTCACTGCAGAGAGTCGTGACAGGGGAGTGACTGGATTCTCCCCTCCCGTCCGATCCTCCAGCGCTGACTGGCGGAACGGACAGGGGAGGGGGCAAGTACAGCTGGCTCTGCCTCTAGTTAGGCAGAGCCAGCTGTCACTCACGCAGCTGGCGGGATCCAGACATAATTGTCGGGATCCGTTTCAGCTGCGGTATCTCAGTATACCGCGAGCTGCAGCTTTGGGTAACGGGAGGAAGCTAGTTTGTGTCCTCCCGTTACCCTTCAGAGAACTATGGGGAAAAGCCCTGACCCCATAGTTCTCCTTTAAAATGGCCACTGTGAGAAGAATGGGGAAGAAAAGAGTAATAAGCTATGCAAATAAATATAAAGCCAGCAATCTAGAAGTATGTGTTTGTAGATTGTCATTACTAAACATTTGTAAAGGTGCCTTTTTTGTTATTGTAAGGATATGAGTAAAGTTCCTCTTTAAGTCACTCACCTAAAAAGAAAGATATGTATGAAGAATCTCTTTGGATCTCTGGCGTCTCTTTCCCTCTACAGACTCTGTCCTAATTAGACAAGGAACAAACAAATGTTTGCAGCTAGTCTGGTCATCCTCTTATCTGATTATCTTGCTCTGATCTGCTCTTTCCACACACATACACAGTCTGGCAGTTGTCGGAAAAGTGCATGTGCAATGACCTTTGCTGGCTGTGAATAGGTGCTTTTATGCTAATATGTGCACATATATATTTCATTTTCACATTTTCTTCAATATTTGTAACACATAAGTGAACTCATACTTTCAGTCTGGCTACATTTTAATCTACTTTGTGAACGCTAATTAGGAAGCTGCAAACTGCCACTCTGACACAAGGCTGTTATGTAACAGTGGAAAGACAGCGTATGATGTGTACATCTTAATAGTGCTGCCCTTCAATTCATCATAGCCCTAACAAATCCTGAGGAAATTAAGAACATTTACTTTCTACTTCATCCTGTTATCACATATATCTAATCTTGTACAGTCAGATGATATTACAGTAAAGCAGCTTCATTCATTGTTAGTTGAGTCTTTTATAATCCACTGCATTGCATGCTTGGTCCTTAGAGCTGTGAAGTTAGATTGCCTGCGGCATATCCAGGCAGCCCCGGCTCAGGCTAATGTGTGATTGGCCTGTCATGCTAGTCTCCAGGTTAGGAAGCATTCATGGATTAAACTGCTATTTGAACTCTAAGGATGTGCCTGGCAGGCACTCTGACATAACAGCTACTAGCAACGAATACCTAAGGGAGAAATATTTTGAGTTATTTAAGCTGGTAAAAGTCTGTTGCCCACAACAGCATTGGTTCATGACATCCCACTGGTACTTATGTAAGAAACACAGATATATCCTAAGGTCAAAGCCCAAGCATTCCTGTGCAGAAGATGTGACATATTACTAACACAAATATTATTTCTTCAGAGTTTGAGCTCCCGAAATAACATACAGTGATTTTCATTAACAGTTCTACTTATGCGCGATAGATGCAAGATGTCAAGTTTATATTGGTGCCATTGTCTCTGCAATATTTTCACTTTAGGGTTACATGCCTTACCCTGATGCAGATAAACCTTATGAATATACTGTATGGCACAATGTGAAGCAGGTCCCAATACAGCACATAGTAGAAATTGCAGCAAGCACAGCTTATGTATAATACAACAGCTCTGACAGGTTCCTTTCATTCACAACCACTGTACGAGCATTTGGACTGGGGGATTTATATACTGTCTGTAGCCACCCGCCATAAGTAGGAGTGTCTATGTAAATTTAGTTGCTGTCGGATTGTAGTCAGTCTTATCCTCAGTGGCGACTCTAGGAACAAAATATCGCGGGGGCACATAAGATACCACTTTTAAAACTGGGGGGGGCACTAATAATAGCGTCAGCTATAGAGCACTACAAATCCCAGCAGTACATTATACAGCAATGCACAATACCACCAGCTACAGAGGGCTACAAATCCTGCAATACATTAGGCACAGCCCACCTCAGACCTTGCAGAGCCCACCAAATAGCCCACCTGAGATGTTGTAGAGCCCACCACAGGCACTGCAGACCCCCCCTGCATTTATGCAACATACTCAACGTCCTGTCTAAGATATACAAATTCTAAAACCAACAAAAAAAATCCAAAAATTGTACCAATCAGTCTGCAACTACATTAATAGATAATCAAATCTTGGGGGGGACGGAGCCTAAACAAGTACATGAATGTTTTATGCAGTGCCAGTGGATTCTCAAATGACAAAATTAAAAGTCCATGCAGGAAGTGTGTAACACACATTATTACATAGAAGGAGATAGAGGGAGATATCTCCCCTATCACATACACACACACGCACAAACATACCATATACAAACCTATATTATTTATCTCATACACACATACATATATATATCCCAGATACACACCTATACTATAGATCCCATATGAACACACTCTAAAGCCTTGGTTCTCAACTGGTGAGTCGTGACCCACCCCGTGTTCAGTGGGTCGCAGCATGCCTTCCACTTTTCTAGGTGAGAGGCTCCTCAGCCTCCCCTTAGCGCAGCACTGTTAGTTCTCATGCCAAGCAGCCATTCAAAATGTGCTGCCCTGCGCAGAGTGTCAGCTTGAGGTGAGGTGGGCTGGGGGAATGGCCGTAAGGGTGCTCCATCCATACATGCATTGTTTACAGCTCCCTTGCATGTCCTCCAGTGACATCACATTCTGACACTCAGCACCTCTACCTGCGCGCATGGGCACCTTAAAAGCAATACACATATGGATGGAGCTCCAGCACAGCAGCCCACACCGAACGCCAGGTTGAGGATCCACTCCAGTTTTCATAAGCTAGGAAGACTGGGTGGATCTTAAATACATGCAATCGCACCTAGCATTCGTTCTGGTGTGGGAGGTGTGTGGCATTGCTATTCACTTGAATAGCACCACAAGCGTACCTCCCACCCACAGTTCGATCGCCTGCACTGGAAAGCACAGTACCGCAATGCAGTGCAACTCGGGTCGCGACTTGATGACCAAGGACAAATGTGGCCGATACCGATACAAGCATCGGTATCGGCGGCGATACCGAGTATTTGCATGAGTACTCGTGCAAATACTCAGATACAAAAAACGAGTACCTGTGCCGCGTCCACCATCTTCAAGGACCCGAAACCGCCGCACACAGGACCTCCATAGCGTCTTCAATGAAACAAGATGGCCGCGAACTCCTCCAAGTCCTCAGTCATCTGCTCCATTCTGACCTCTTCTCCTGCTGATTGGCCGATTGGATGATTGACAGGCTTCCTCACCAGTCAGGAGTGACTGCTGAGGAAGCCTGTCATCATCCAATCAGCCGCATCGTGACTCCACGAGATGTTGAAAGGTGATGCGAAGAATCTGACACTGCACTGTTGCCCTTCTGTTGTCTTGTACCAGTCTTGCCACTCACCGTTCTGCCCTAACATTGAGTAGTCGCTGACGGCCACAATTCGCACGTTCAGACCCAGATTTTCGGCTGACAGTCCAGTCTTTAAACACTTTAACAATGAGCCCCTCTTGAACATTTAATTAATTCTGCTGTTTTGCTGATACTCGCTCCATGGCTCGCGCCAACAATCATCCCACGTTCAAAGGCTGTTAAATCGCGTTGTTTAACCATATCTTCAGAAAAAAATCACTTCTACTGTCGTGGTAAACAACGTGCTTCTCTATTTATAATGGTGTGGCCCTCTAGCAACTTCTGCGCAAAATTATAGCTAATTATAACTAATTTGCCTACAAACATCAGGTGGTCATAATAAATCAGGTGTATATAATGTAATATTAAAAGGAGGGACAGCTATTGCACTGATCTATTAATATTAAATGCAGAATAATAAATAGACCAGACACCAGTAGATCGGTACATATAATATCAGCATACATTGAGTGCAGACACCACTGTGATTTGTCATCGTACACAGTGTAAACAGGAAGATTTATACATGTGATCCACAGTACACTGCCTATGCGATAACCCGGCACATACAGAGTGCCCATCTAAGCAATGCCCCGTACAGCTGGCACAATCCGATCATACTTACACATATGAAAATCAGAAGTAGCTCGGGAGATGTCCGCGGTTCAGTAATAGCCTCATCTATCTCAATGAAACAATCTCTTCCCGCTGCTGAATTCAAATTTAGTATCCATTGGCTAGACAATCGCTCTCCCAATGCATGACGGGAATTGTAGTGTAACTCGTGCTGCTAACTAATAGGCGGCCAGGCCAGAAGGACTTACAATCCCACAATGCAGTGGGGGCTATCCATTGGCGAATGCACATACTTTCCTGCTTGGCTACGGCTTGATTAAATGGATGTATAGCTGGGGTTTTAATGTAAAGAGACAGAGCCCGATTATAGGACTCCTAATTTGACTGACTAGAGTGCTGGAGGGCAAGGAATAACCTAGGGGGGGCAATTGCCTGGAGGAGGACTGCTGTGGATTGTCTGAACTGTCTAGGGCTGCAGCATAGGAAGGAAAGCCATATGCTCACACTGAGGCCTGGGTCTGGGGCCTAGTGAGTAAAGCTGATGCTGGAGATGACAGAGATCATCTTCACCCATGTGGGGAGCCTGAGAAGTGATCCTCTGTAACTCCATGGTGATCTACTCTGAAATGGACTAATAGCTTTTGTATCAAGGAAATAAATATTCGGTGCAAACCATGTGAGACTCTCTTTCTCCCCTGGGCTCCTGCCTGGGGGAGGACTGCTGTTTATTGTCTGAAATGTCTAGGCCTAGGGAAGCTGAGGATGGAGATGACAGAGCGCAACTTTACCAGGTGTGGGGAGCCTGAGAAGTGATCCTCTGTGACAGCATGGACTAGTAGCTTTTGTATCAAGTACTGCATAGCCAGGAGCTCAAAACACAGATTGCCGCAGTTGGCTTAAAGGTCCTCTATTCTGTGAAGGCTGCAAGTACTTTGTTCTACCATTTTCTATAGTCTACTACATCCTGGGTGTCCTCTGTTCCACTCTCCCTAAGTTCTTCAATAAAGTTTATTAGCATTGCATCTCCTGTGAAAACTTCAGTTTTAATGGTTGCCACTGGAGGGTTGGTAAGTGCATTTGGGGCGGCAACACTTTTGTAAACCCTGGACAGGCTAGAAGGGACCATTCTATCCAGCAGCCCCTGACTTGAGGAACAGACTTGTGGTTATTTTCTCTTAGATTGCACATATTTACTTCTCAGAAGCCTGTAGACAGAGAAATCTGAAGCTCCCCCAACAACATCCACCACCTCGATAATAAATCTTACACAGGCAACAAATTTATGGTTTTAGGACAGTGGTGAAGTGCCAGCGGCCTGGTCCCAGCTGCAAACCCTGCGACCCTGGTAGTTCTGCCACTGACTCCAAGCTGTAGAGGGACTACAAATCTCTAAATATTTTATACAGCAACGCAGAATGGTGCCAGCTATAGAGAACTGCAAATCTCTGCATTACATTGTACAGCAATGCAGAATAATACCAGCTATAGAGCACTACATATCCCAGCAATGCATTATACACACAAAGCAGAATACAACCAGCTATAGAGGACTACACATCCCAGCAAGAGAGGGCTAAAAATCCCAGCAATATATTATACAGCAATGCAGAATACTACCAGCTATAGAGCACTACATATCCCAGCAATGCATTATACACACAACGCAGAATACAACCAGCTATAGAGGACTACACATCCCAGCAATACATTATACAGCAGTGCCGAATGGCAGTCGGCTATAGAGGACTACAAATCCCAGCAATGTATTATACACAATGCAGAATAATAGAAATCTACATGCTCTGGGGTGCCGGCCTAATGTCTCCAACTGAGGATCTCAGGAGGGCTGTACGGGGTCTAAGGGGGGCTGTGCGGGGTCTGAGGTGGCTATGCAGGGTTTCAGGAGGCTGTGCGGAGTGCCAGGTGGCTCTTCAAGGTTTTAGGAGGCTGTGTGGGGTTTAAAGAGGCTGTGCGGGGTCTCAAGTGGGCTGTGCAGGGTCTCAGGAGGTTTAGCCGGTCTTAGGAGGCTGTGCGGAGTCTCAGGTGGTTGTGCAGGGTCTCCTGTGGCTGTGCATGGTCTCAGGTGGCTGTGCGGGGTCTCGGGAGGCTGTGCAGGGTGTCAGGTGGCTCTGCAGGGTTTTAGGAGGCTGTGTGGGGTCTCAGGAGGCTATGCTGGGTCTCAGGAGGCTCTGTGGAGTCTTAGGAGGCTGTGCGGGGTCTCTGGAGGATGTGCGGGGTCTCAGGTGGCTGTGTGGGGTCTCAGGAGGCTATGCTGGGTCTCAGGAGGCTCTGTGGAGTCTTAGGAGGCTGTGCGGTGTCTCAGGAGGCTGTGCGAAGCCTCGGGTGGTTGTGCAAGGTCTTAGGAGGCTGTGCGGGGTCTCTGGAGGATGTGCGGGGTCTCTGGAGGATGTGCGGGGTCTCAGGTGGCTGTGTGGGGTCTCAGGAGGCTGTGCGCGGTGTCGGGTGGCTCTGCAGAGTTTTAGGAGGTCTGTGCAGGGTCCTAGGTCGCTGTGTGGGGTCATAGGAGGCTGTACGGGATCTCAGGAGGCTGTGCGGGATCTCAAGAGGCTATGCAGGGTCCCAGGAGGCTCTGTGGAGTCTCAGGTGGCTGTGTGGGATCTTAGGAGTCTGTGCGGGATCTCAAGTGGGCTGTGCAGGGTCTCAGGAGGTTTAGTGGGTCTTAGGGGGCTGTGCGGGGTCTCAGGAGGCTGTGCGGGGTCTCAGGAGCCTGTGCGGGGTCTCAGGTGGCTGTGCGGGGTCTCAGGTGGCTGAGCGGGGTCTCAGGAGGCTGTGCGCAGTGTCAGGTGGCTCTGCAGAGTTTTAGGAGGCTGTGCGGGGTCTGAGGTGGCTGTGTCGGGTCTCAGGAGGCTTTGTGGGGTCTAAGGAGGCTGAGCGGGGTCTCAAGGGGCTATGCAGCATTTCAGGAGGCTATGCTGGGTCTCAGGAGGCTCTGTGGAGTCTCAGGTGGCTGTGCGGGATCTTAGGAGTCTGTGTGGGGTCGCAAGTGGGCTGTGCAGGGTCTCAGGAGGTTTAGCCGGTCTTAGGAGGCTGTGCGGAGTCTCAGGTGGTTGTGCTGGGTCTCCTGTGGCTGTGCGGGGTCTCAGGAGGCTGTGCAGGGTGTCGGGTGGCTCTGCAGGGTTTTAGGAGGCTGTGTGGGGTCTCAGGAGGCTCTGTGGAGTCTTAGGAGGCTGTGCGGGGTCTCAAGTGGGCTGTGTGGGGTCTCAGGAGGTTTAGCGAGTCTTAGGAGGCTGTGCGGGGTCTCAGGAGGCTGTGCGAAGCCTCGGGTGGTTGTGCAAGGTCTTAGGAGGCTGTGCGGGGGCTCTGGAGCATGTGCCGAGTCTCAGGTGGCTGTGTGGGGTGTCAGGTAGCTCTGCTGGGTTTTAGGAGGTCTGGGCAGGGTTCCAGTTGGCTGTGTGGGGTTGTAGGAGGCTGTGCTGGATCTCAGGAGGCTGTGCTGGATCTCAGGAGGCTGTGCTGGATCTCAAGAGGCTGTGCAGGGTCTCAGGTGGCTGTGCGGGGTTTCAGGTGGCTGAGCGGGGTCTCAGGTGGCTGTGTGGGGTCGTAGGAGGCTGTGCAGGGTCTCAAGTGGGCTGAGCGGGGTCTCAGAAGGTTTTGCGGGTCTAAGGAGGCTGTGCGGGGTCTCAGGAGGCTGTGCGGAGTCTCAGGTGGCTGTGCAGGGCATTAGGAGGCTTTAGTAAGGTGATGGTGAGAGTGGGGGAGATGGCTAGCACAGTGGTGAGATTGGGGGTGAAATCAGGGGGCTGGCTGGCACAGTGGTGGTGAGTGCAGTAGGTTGGGCTGACCTTGTGGTGATGGTGGGGGGCTAGTGCATTGTTAGTAATGGGGTGGTAAACTGCCAACACTTAGGATTGAGATTTACATGATCACATGCACATACATGAAAATATACACTAACAGAAATGAAACTGAAGTCCTCAACATGTATTATTTGATGTCCTCAACTACTATAAGTGACAAGCATATTAGCTGTTTATTATTTCTTGTGCTTGCCATAATTTCAGCTCCGTACAGCACAAATTAGGTTCTGAGTAAGCAGTATATAAGTAGGATCACAGGATGAAAGACACAATAAAGGGGACAGTTATTAATGCTAATCCTATAAGCACATACATTCAACTGTCACAATACATTCAATAAATAAATGAGAAAAAATAATACTTCTGGATATAACTAATGGACTGGAGTTTTGAAAATAAAGTACAATAGAAAAGTTGTATTCCCTATGGGTTAAAAGTAGACCATTCAGGGTGCACCATATATATATGATCACATGGCAACCCTCCTACCACCCTCCCTACCCCAACTTACCTGAATCGCGAGGTTCTTCTCCCTGCATGATGCTGTGTTTTTTTTTCGAAAAAGGCATGTCTGTGCATGGCTCCACGGCAGAAGGACTTGTAGTTCTCAAAGGAATACAAGTGTTGTGATGTCACTGCACTTGTAGTCCATTCATTCTTCCTCCAAGCCATGTTACCTCAGAGATGGGAGGGAGAATCTGCAGGAGCCAGAGCATTGCACCTGCAATCCACTAATCGCGGTTACAATGCAAAATAAATGAATGCAATTTTTTTCTTTTATATAGATGTGTGCGTTTATTTATTTTTTAGGTGGACTTTACCTTTAAAAGATGGGCTTTTTAAATAAAACAGTGCACAGCTTTTTCCAATAATGGTGTTTTGCTTGTATATTGTGTCTTACCAGGAATGTATTACTGATTTGTAAAGTTACTGATCCACTTTAAAGGCTAGATGCACCTCCAAGCAATATTTTAAAAGGTCCAGCAGTAATTTTCAGGCTGTCAAAGTCGTCATCAGTTATTTTATTTAAACTGAAGTATGGCACCTGTCTTCTGTCTGTGAGAGAGCTGTATGATAGATACTGATAATAAAGTTTATATGGCACATCACTTTAAACAATGTTAAATTCAGAGGATTAATCAGTTAAATGCCTATAACAAAGCTTTGGAATAGCAAGTAGGTGCCTAGGTCTTAGTCCCCTGCAATGCTGTAGAGACAATAGGTAGTATGGTATGTATATCCGCTGATTGGCTGGACAATTTTATTCAAGTAGTGTATGTGCATTTCTTGATTGTAAATCACAGGACACAGGGAGTTAAATTATTTAACCACTGGGTTTTGCAGCTACCTTCAATTGATTGGACACTGACAAATCAATTAAAGCTGCAGGATGACCCTACATAACCTCATCCATCCCCAGCCTGCCTGAGCTTTTGCTGGTGTCCTTGGATGATGGACACCTTCTCTTAGAGAAGTACTCTCTTTTGCTCATTTTCTTCTATGATCATTTGTTGCATAACTCTAGCAAGTTCCCTTAATGCTGCTCAGCACCTCCAGCAGCTATCTGGATTGTTGTTTTTCCCCAATACAGAGCTGTGGAAGACCGTACCAAGGCTCTGCCAGAAAGAAAATGGAGCTGGCCTGTAATGTACACCGCTACTGGCACTTTGTAGAACGTGTGTGGGTAACCGCAAGGTGCTTTACAGGTCCAGGGCCGTGGTCCATCTCAGAGGAGCCCCTGACCCTGAAGACCCCCCCCCCCCCAAGGGGGTATGCCACACCCAAAGAATGAAGATCGGATGACAAAACCTACCAAAACTGGCCAAAACCTCTTCAGGTATGCCGGAGTCAGTGGTTGTTTGGCTTTAAGAAATTTAATTTTGCACCAGTGGTTGTTTCCCTTGAGGCCTAGGGGCAATGGAACATGCCTGGTGCTTTCTTCCTGGGTACCATATTGCACATGCATCCGCCATTTTTTTTCCTGACACACACTCTGGCTGAGTACAGGGACAGCTTCCTGCTGCGACTCTGCACAGACACAGAAGTAATAAGCTTTACCGCTACACCACTGCGCTGTGCTCAAGCCAGGGTCACCTTCTGCCTGCAGTGTCTGGACACTGTGCACCCTCTCACCACTCGTTGTGAGTTTTGGGGTGGAGGGCTCAGTGGCCGCATAACCTGCTCACAATTTTGGTGAGAGTTCTGCCCCCTCTGTGGACATTATTTCTGTTAGTCACATGCAGCGCTCCCTATCCCCTTTGGTGCTAGCATCAGGATCCTCATCTGTTGCCTCTAGAGCACCCTCCTCTAACTTAATATCTAGAGAGGAGTTCACCCCCGTCATGGCAGATTTTTTTGGGAAGATGGCTGATGTTCTTGATAAATTTCGCACTAGGGGCCGCAAGTGGGTTCCCTCTCCTGCTCCCACAGAGACCCCCTCTGACCCTCCTTTGCATGACGTCACACTATCTAAGGAGGAGAGAGAGAAAAGGGAACTGTTTCTAGTTCTCAGAAGTCATTTTACAAAGAGGACCTGTCTCCTGACATTTCTCCTAATATCAAGGACACTATTTCTGTTCTTGTGGATGCAGTTTGCACAAGATTGCAGCTAGAGTCACTTGTGTGGACACTTCCAAAGGTCACAATTTTGGAGTGCTTGAAAATGCTTAAAACTGCTAAAACCTTTCCTTTTCACTTACTCTTATAGCTTGTATTTAATGCTGACTGGGATCACTCTGTAAAGTTGTTCTCTACCCCTAAACGGTTTCACCAGAAATACCCTATTTAGGACAGCTTCCTTAAGTGCAGTTCCTACCATGGTCCCAACCATCTCTTTTATGAACAATATCCTTACAGTCTCTGTAGAGAATGCACCTGTTTTCAAGGACCACACAGACAAGATGTTGGAAGCCTTCTTTAAGGCCTTGTTTGCCCCTGGAGGTCCAGCTATGTAACTTGCAGTTGTCTATATGGAGGTATGTCAGACCTTGTCTGTACGGTCCAAGGCTATGGCTAGGAACCCTGGGTCTATCTCGGCTGACCCAGAAATTCCTAAACAACCAGAGTTTTCCCTGCTACCCTACTCTACTGTGTGGATGGCTTGGCATATACCCTCCTCTAGATCTTCAGAATGAGCTTTCTGTCTGTTCACACTCAGCAGATCCTTTGGCTTTTGTGCTTATCTTCGGAACTTCCCTGCAAGAAGTGCATAGAGTGCATGCTCTTCACTGTAGGCCATCTTTTTGGTGAATCCTTGGATACTAAAATCAAGTGAGTCACTGGGGCGGGGAGGGGGAAGTACCTACTTGCCTCAGAAGAAGTCCAAGACTCCGTTAGAAAAGTCTTCTGCTCCCTCCCTTCACAGGTACAGGTTCCAAGCAGGGCACATAATTCTGTCGCAAGGACTAGTCCTCCAATTTCAGGAGCAAGCTCTCTTCACAATGATCGGCATCTCCGCATTTACAAGTTGGGGAGTTGGGTAAGGACATTCTCAACCCTTGGGTTTGGAGTTTCGTAACCATTGCCTACTAAATGGAGTTCCACTCCCTGCCTTATCTTTCTTGTCATCCAATCTGCCTAAATCTCCTCAAGGGCAGTCAGATCTCTCTGCTGCCTGATCATTCAGATCTACTATCACAAGGTCTGATATCCCGCCCTGCTTCTCGGTCACTGGTTTTAACAGCATGGCTGTTGAAACCTGGGTCTTGAGGGACAGATAACTTTCAGACATTATCATTTCTATTCTCCTTAAAGGATTTCTAAATCCTCTGTTTTTTTGCCTATATCTACTGCTAGCAAGCTTTAACAGCGGTTTAAACTTACCCTGTTTCCGCCACGTGCTCCCGCCCGAGGATCCGAAACTGCCTGGGCGGCCGCAAAGCATCTTGGGGCGGGCGCATTTGCAGTTCGGATTTTCAGCCGGGAGACGAGCAGAGACGCAAGGTAAGTCTATGAATGCGTGCACCCACATGCAGACACCGTGGGATCAGAAGTGCCAGCAAGCAGAGAGGAATCAGCGCTGGATCGGAGACCCGCCGCACCTCTGGAGGGACAGATGAAAACATCAGGAAAGAAGAAGAAGATCGGATTAAGAAACCTCATTTAAGGTAAGTGCTAACATTAACATTGGGGTGAGGGAAACTTTTTTTGACTTTAATGTCACTTTAAATTCTTAATGAACGTCTTTTATCACAACTTTTATTATGGATCCTTTACATCATACTTTTATGGTAAACCTTCTAGTCATAGGTCAACTCCTTTTAAGGCTGTAGGGTAATGGATCTCCACTCCCCGAACTCTAGAGTTGTGTAGAATATGATTTTTATATCATACCCTTATCAACTTGAAGAAATAGGGTGGAAAAAGTTCAAAAGGGAAAATTGCTTCTGTTCTTGCATAAAAATCAAAAATATGTTTCATTACAAAATTACAAATATTACAAGATAAATGACATGAAACAAAATATAAGATAGTTATGTAAATGTATAGGCATGTTCTTACAAAAGTGTCTGCGTGTAAGTGACCGGAATGTGAAAATAGGTCCCTTTTTCCTTTTCTGAGAATGTACTGGCCATCTGCCATGAATAGACCCTTATTCACAATTTAAAACATGACAGGCTCTGGGACCTGTGGTGCCTCACATCTGAAATCTGAAACTCTTAAGACCACTAGTAGGAGAGAGAGGGGGATGGGGGGAGGAGTGCCCCCACCTTCCTGCTAACTTTAGCTATAAGTTAAATGCATCCATAACTATCATTTAAACCAAATGATGTTACATATACCAATATAGTTATACTGTAGTGTACATAATACAATGTTCTTTCTCATATTATTGCCCTAATCAAGAAATAGTATAGTCGAAAGATATAATTCATAGTTTGTAAACACTTCATAAACTTTGATTTAGAATATTCTGCATTTGCTGTCATTTTTTTCTTTCCATGTTGTTGGATCTCTCAATAGTTTCTATCCAACCCTCAGATGAGCTACCTTTGGACGTCCATATTGTCTATGGTTTTCTGTTATGTCTTTGAGAAAGAAAATAATATTTGTGTACTTACAGTAAAAATATTTTTCTTAGAGTCCTTTCAGGGACACCGGTCGCGCCTCTTTGAGTTTTTGGCTTTATGTAATGCTTGCTCACAAAACTGGTTGGAAGCATTAATATACTACACAGTCAGCTGGCATAACATTTTTTGTTTTGTCCGTGGCTAGACCTTCAGAATGCAGCAGTATAACTGTCTATGATTATCCACTATTCCTGTGTCCCTCAATAGACTGCAAGAAAAAGATTTTATGGTAAGTACAAAAACCTTATTTTGACAGAAGGCAAAAAAGACTGAGCCCACTACCTTGTTGCCAAAATGTAAATAATCACCTATTGCAAGTTTATTTCTTTGTTAAAGGAGAATTATGAGGCGAGTGAAAATCACTCAGCCTCATAGTTCTAGCTGACCTGTGACAATGAAACTGTCACAGGTCGGCTAAATAGATCGGGAAGTGAGCGAACACATACCGTCGCTCGCTCACTTCTCGATCTATCCCTGCAGAGAGCCGTGACTGTCACTCAAAGCTCCCTGCAGGGATTCCCCCCTCCCATGTCCGATCCTCCAGCGCTGACTGGAGGAATGGACGGGTTAGGGGGCGGGTACAGCTGGCTCTGCCTCTAGCTAGGCAGAGCCAGCTGTCAATCCTGCAGCTGGGTGGATCTCGACAGTAATGTCGGGATCCGTCCCGGCTGCGGCGTCTCAGTATACTGAGCTTACGGTGACGGGAGAACGCTAGTTTGTGTCCACCCGTTACCCTTAGGAGAACTATGGGGAAAAGCCCTGACCCCATAGTTCTCCTTTAAGCCCTTCATGCACTGTTATAGCATGCTGATTAAGCTAAACTATCAATAATTGTTGATATTTAACTCCTGTGTTTCAATAAATATTAGCACAGAGGTGAGTAATACTTTTTTCCAGGGACAGGAATAGCCTTGGTATTTAGGCTCTACAATACAGTACATGTAAGTATTCTGCTGCTGATCACCTCTTATGAAGAAGCTGATCAGAGCTTCACAGCTTTGCTACTTGGAAACTATATTTATTCGATGGTTTAATTGTGTTTAACCCATTACTGCAAATTAACATGACATTGACATTTTGATTATTTAATGTATATATTGCCCTCCATAGCTCCTAGAGACCATTAACTTTGCCCATAATGGAAAAAGTTTGGACAATGCCATGGCACATTTTATAGTACAGTTTTCCCTAATATGGCTTAAAATCTTTTTTTCCCAGGGGACGGTCAGGTGGACTTTGAGGAGTTCGTAACGTTATTGGGACCAAAGATCACAACTTCTGGTATCCCAGACAAATTCCGTGGTGCTGATTTTGACACTGTGTTTTGGAAGGTAATGTGCATGCATGTTCATATCCGAACGCGATGGAAAGTCAGTCCTCTCACCCCCTATTGCATTTGTGTGCACACCTATGTCTTGTTACATATGTCACAGTACATAGCTGGGCCTGAAAACAGGTTCTGGCCATCTATATATATATATACACCTATATACTTAAATGTCTGGACATATATATATATATATATATACACATATATATACGTACAGTATGTGTATTTTATGTATATATTGTGAGGTACTGGCTGGCAGGATTGTGGATGGTGTATATGTGTCACCTTGGTTTCTCACTTAAATGGGGCTCCAGGGTTTGTGTCTGCTATGGAAGAAACAAACTTTGTTGTTTTCTCTGATCTTATTAAGTTCTGGTCTGGGTTGTGGAGCCTGAAGACTTTGATGAGCTTTAGGTAGGATAAAATCTAGAAGATATGTTGTCCGCACACCTTTCTGCTTCGTAATGTCATCTTTATTCATATTCCTTTAGCATGACATGTGAATGCAACGTTTCAGAGGCTCGCAGGACGACACTTGTCAGCACTTTGCTTGACGAAGGGGTCCTGTGAAGCTCCGAAAAGGTTGCATTCACATGTCATGCTAAAGGAATACGAATAAAGATGACATTCCGAAGCAGAATGGTGTGCGGACAACATATCTTCTACATTGTATGCTGTGGCACCATCCACCAGTTGTTCCAGCATCTGTTGGATTCTAGGGTACATTGGTGTGCAAAGCGGATATTACAAAGACATATGTTGGGTAGGATAAAGCCTCCATTGCTAGGTCCACATTTTACCTGTCAACCAGACCTCACTAATTAGTCAGCTGTCAACAAGTCTTTTCATATCTGAGCTCACCTATACTAGAGGCTCTCTCTCTCACTCTATCTGCTGTTAGACCCCGTTGCTGGATGAAAAGGCTGACTGCTGACAGAATGCTAAAAAGTTGCAAGATTTTTTGTTTGTTTGTTTTGGGGAACCCATTAGTGGGTACCCTGTTAGTCAGGAACTGACATAAATTTAGTTAGTGGCTGAGACAAGCAATTTTTTGTTTGTTTTATGCTATGTAATTGCTGTGCAAAGGCCTCCTGCACTCTTCTGTTTTTGTTTAGTTCCTTGCTGAATAAAAGTGCAGGACAAACCTGCTCATACTGTTCCTTGGTGTCCCTGTCTCATGCATGCTTTACCACTACTAGCTGAGCCTGACCCCTTACAAAATATATATGGACCCTCTGCTAGCTTTCGGCTTCTCATGATGTGTTTGTAGCATGCCCTTGTTAGATATTTATCAGTCTGATGTCCTCTGAGCAGTGAACTCCATATACCTGGTGTGTCCCTGCAGTGTGACATGCAGTCACTGTCTGTGGAGGAACTGAAGAGGTTACTTTATGACACGTTCTGCGAGCATCTGTCCATGCGTGACATTGAGAACATCATTTTGACTGAAGAGGCTGGGAACCTAGGTACAAGAGGGGACTGTCCTGTCGATATGGAGAGTAAGTGTGATCTCTTTGTTGCCGTATATGTGAATTATTCTGTTGATCAGTGAATGCATTTTAACAACCACAGTTGACATACATATCAGCACGTATAGACTTTTACAAACACCGATTCTGATCTTTACTTGCCTTAAAGGAGAGATGATACATTTTAAAACCTTACCTATATTTAGTAGCATCCCATTATGATCCACTGACAAAGGTGTATCTGTTCCTTCACTTATTCTGGTAGGTGAATGGATATCCTGTTGAATCACATACTGCCTTTTTTTAACAAGGAGTTCTTTTTCTTAAGTGCTATTTTTCAAGTGCAGTAACCCATAACAATCAATCACAATTCATGGTTTACTAGTTTGACTTCACCATAGTGAGCGGGAATTACATTTCTGAGAATATTCTGTTTGTGTGTCTCAAGTGTTGCCATAATAGTCATGAGGAAGCAACATTTTAGGTTTATGGCATTTTTTGAAAATCAGACGTTGGCCAATTAAATAAGAAAGTCATTTTTAATAGAAATAAATTAGCAATTAATTTCTGCCCATGTCAGAATTGAGCCGTGCCATCTCTGTTATTTCATAGTTGAATGAGGGGAGGGACTTAGTACCAAGAAGTGTGGGGCTTAACTTCAATTTGGGCAGAAGTCAAGGCCCCTGACCTTTTACACCAGGTCAGGTCCAAGGAGAGCCAGTCAGGTCTCCAAATAAACAAACGGCTATAGAAGAGGTATATAATACTCATTGTGGTGTCTCGCAAACCTTTCCCAAATATGTATTGGCCTTATTCAATATAGTCTTTACTCTTGAAGAGACCCTGTTAGATTTTAATAGAAATCAAACCAACATTTCCCTGGGGTTGGTTAGAAGGGGTTGTATACTGACCTCTACAGCTGTCTGTGTGTCCTACCTCCCCTCTGTTCCAGCACGGCAGCCTCTGTCAGTCTGTTTTGCATTTAACACTTCCTGGAGTGTCAGATGTCTTCCTCCCAACCCTTACTACGCCAGGGCATATGGTGAGGGACACAGGCATCTGACACTACCAAAAGTGTTGAATTTAAAACAGAGAGACAGAGGCTGCTGTGCTGAAACAGAGGGGAGGTAGGACAAGTAGACTTCCAGAGAGATGAGTTCTAATGCAGAGAAGTACCATTTTTTTTTTTTTAATAGAGATCGAGCAGGGTCTCTTAAAGAATAACTGTTCTTTATTGAATAAGGGACAATACATATTTGGAAAAGGTTTGTACAGTATGTTGTCTTATTTAACTAAAGCTGACATGTTATATTGGAAGGTTCTTTTCTAATTATTAAGGTCCCTTGCCACAATTGTGCTCTCTAACATATCTAAATACATTTATCTGACAGTTATACACACTATTTGCAAAATTAATTGAGAGACATTATTTCACCTGACAGACTCTTTGCAGATCATTGAGAGATGTTAAGGAGGAATGGAGTATTTTGTATCATATGGAGTGGGTCATGTCGGAGGATCTGCATAAAGATTTTGATCCAGTGCATATTCTGTGTTAATATATGGGCTGATGTGCTTTTATGCTACGTGGTACTAGCGATCACTGTCTCACTATGTCTGATACAAGTTACATTTCCTTCTATTATTTACACATTTATGCATACTTTAGCACTTGAACTTATTCATAATTCACTAAAGTAGGACTTCAGCGCAAACATTTTTTTCTATTAAGTGTAAAAAAATTTAAACCCAGCTCCAGTCAAAACTTTGCTTTAACTTTTTTTGATAGGACAGTTGAGAATCAGAACTTTTGTCAGTATTTTATTGCTGTCTGTGTCCTTATTGGGAAGACTTCCCTTCATTTCTGACCATGACACCAGGACAAGAAATGAAAACGTGCAAGTGTCATTGGGCCAAGAGGACACATGAATCAATTAAAACCTGACAGGTGTGCTAATCGCTTGCTAATCTACATAATTAATGGCCTTTCTGCCCTAGTGACACCCTGACAAAGATAGCAATTAAAACCTGGCAGAGGTTCTACCTCTTACCCACTCTGTACAAAACAATATACGTTTTGGCTGGAGTTGTGCTAATTGTACACATTAAAATCTGCTGGTACAATCTCTATGCAATCGCATTTAGATTTGCCAAAAATTATGTAGTACAAGGGTCTACCTAAATAATCCCTTAATTTTATATCCTATTAGGTAGGCCTTCACACTACATAGTTGTTGAAAAATCTAAAGGCACTGGCAACATTTGCAGGCACTGGCACACGCTGTACAGCACTGTATCACAGGCTGTCCAGCGTGAATTTTGTTAAGCACCCACTCTGAACACCAGTATAACTCTTTTTGTTAACCTGTATAGTTCAGTGAGTTCTTCATGCAGTGGTGGTTGAGATCGACTCGGCCTACAGCGAGCAGATTTAACTCCAACCGGTATGGGTGCAATCCCTTTAAGATATATTCAAAATCAAAATATGTTAGCAATATAAATACACAGAGAGGTGAATTTACCAAAACTGGGGCAGACAAAATCTTGAGCAGTTGCGCAGGGCAACCAATCAGCTTCTCTGTTCAGTTTGTTCAGTTGAGATATGAAAATGAAAAAGATATGCTGATTGGTTGCCGGGCACAGCTGCTCCAGATTTTGTCTGCGCCAGTTTTGATAAATTCCCCTCTATGTGTTTTTGAGTTATGGTAGATGTTTTGTGAATTAGCACATGAGAAAGGCCCCTTTCACATATGGGCACCTGTCAGTTCAAATCAGCAGGGGATCCATACACAGAGCAGTTCGGAGCAGATGTCACCATCGTGACATCCGTGTACATGTAGTATTTTCCTCCATGTTGCGATGAAGGAAAAAACTGAACTTACCAGACCCATGTTAGATCTATGGGGAGTTGGATGTAAGCAGACATGTGCCCATTTACATCAGATTACCCCCGATCTGCCACAATCGGAATGTACATCTGAAAAGGGCCTAAATTAAATATACTGTTTATACCCTACAACAGACTCCAATCATTTTTCCTTGTTAGGACGATTATTCCTGGAGCCCTGTTTAATTTTGATACATCTTTGTTTCAGGTTCCCCCAATCAACAAATCCGCCAGACCTGTGTGCGTAAGAGTCTAATCTGCGCCTTTGCCATCGCTTTCATCATCAGTGTGATGCTAATAGCAGCAAATCAGGTCTTGCGCAGTGGCATGAAGTAATGACATGGGGATAAGAAGCCATGAACTTATACAAACTTTCAGGAGCTCCTCCTGCCTCTTCCCCAATCCTAAAAGGACTGCAAGATACAGAGGGGGAGCCCCCAAAACCTTGAAGACTATGGGTCTCCTCCTCTGGTGTCTGAATGTGCATGGGAGGATTTGCATGGAAAATGCATGGGCATTTAAATCGTCAGGTGACCATCTGTGCTTTCAAAATCTGTGACACGAAAGGACTTTAACTCTCTCCCTCTATATATAATAGGTGTATATATGTATACGGATGTACAACTCTATATTTATGAGCAATAACACTTTTGGTCGATAAAGGGTTAACTCTGGTCATTGGGCACAGGGTCATTAAGGTTAGTGAGCTCCTGTGGTGTGAACTTTTCTACACTGTGTGAAGAGAGGGAGCTCAAAGGTTAAACTGTCTTCCCATCCCGCGATATTCATTCGCCTTAACCCGTAAAATGCTGAATGGGTTAATGTTAAATGTAGCTCTCCCTGTTTTTCTTCCATCTGTCTCTATATTGAAACACATGCTTCAAGTATAATTGGCCCGTACCTTCTTTGGACATTATTACTTATAATATGGAGAATTGTTGTATAGTCACCCACTTTCTGGAAAAGGTGGCCTGCTTCCCATAAAACACAATAAGATCTAGTTTTTGAGGAAAGAGAATTGATTATGTCATTTTCTGAAATCAGGAATGTCTCTCATTAAAATAATGTGTGTATGTATGTATACGGAATAGTCACCCAATTTCCATTTTGTTGCCTTTGTTTATTTTTATTGACTTGTTCATTGTTTTCTTAAATATGTGTCATTTTTAGCATGTTTTTTCTTATCTTAAAGTTTAGTTCCAACTTTCTGGCAAATTTGAGATTGTATGGCAGAGGAGCAAAACCTATTAACTTTGTAAATGGCTTTTATCATTTCTCTTCCTTTATGTTTTTATAGGTTGTTGAAGTATTGATTATACCCACTGAGAAATGTTCACATTGGGCATACTGTAGACAGTTATTGACAGGTGTAGACGGCTGTGTACCCCTGGCAACCAGTAAAATCTGAACATGTCTCATTGGACACAGCAGATATTTCAGAAGCCTGTGGAGGAATATTAGAACAAGATGTACTAGGTGCTATTTGCAGAGATTTTTTAATTTACTGTCCTAGAAATTGTTCAGAAGTGTGGAGGTAAGCTTTAGGTTTCTGAATTTCTTCCTCAAATCACCTCAATATCATTCTTCATGCATATTGCACCTCCAGTATTATATAATGGTCTCTTCTGACCCTGTACAGATAGGTATCAAATTGGGGTACTTGGAGGGCCCTAAATATGTCTATCAAACAGGGTTTCCACCTGACCGGTAAAATGGAGTTTGTTGCCAATCTTCTCAATAGAAAAGCACTTTAAACTTGAGCAGAACAAGTGCAATGACTTGTTCTAAATTATAAAAATGGCACTTTGGGGGTCAAAATTGAATCACCTCAATATCATTCTTCATGCATATTGCACCTCCAGTATTATATAATGGTCTCTTCTGACCCTGTACAGATAGGTATCAAATTGGGGTACTTGGAGGGCCCTACATATGTCTATCAAACAGGGTTTCCACCTGACCGGTACAATGGAGTTTGTTGCCAATATTCTCAATAGAAAAGCACTTTAAAACTTGAGCAGAAAAATTGCAATGGCTTGTTCTAAATGATAAAAATGGCACTTTGGGGTCAAAATTGTGCAAGTAGAAAATCTATTGGACAGTGCATTATGACTGTATATGGGCCCAGGCAATGAAGAACTGTACACTCCACTCTATTTTTGAATGGCCTTTACTTTTAGCTTGCTTTTTGGTAATGCATGATACCTTTTGTTCACAACATTCTTTTGATTGCAGTTTCGTTGTGATTTGTTTAAGTTTTCCATTATTTTGTTTTATTTTATGCAACTGTGGCCTGTTCCAGAACATATTATCAATTTCCAGACATGCCTGTGGATCCACTATGGGGCCTCTGGGCAATGCAGGGTTATTGTAGGACTCTATGACTTAATCGCCTTGCTCCTTACTTCTCTGGTTAGGAAGACTGGACAGTACAGAGTGTGTTGATGTTGCTGCCTGTGACTAATATATGTATCTGCATGGATGATAGACAGGCAGTGTTAACTGTACTCTGTCTTGTCATTTATGTCTGATCAGATGACCAGACTTATGGAGATATTGCTACTATTCTATGCTTTATACGTTTCTTTCCTTTCATTGTTTTTTAGGACCCTTTTGCCATTACTCCTTGTCTTACAGTATGCGTCTTCTATTTCACTTGCCTTCATAACCTCTCTAACTATGCATGCACCATCATCTTTTTGCTCTTCCAATATTCCTGTCTGCAGGAATTCACTTCACGCCGATGGAGTGTCTTCAGTTCTCTATCGGATCCATTTCCCTGCTCTTACCACCTTTGTTTTTTGGCTATACTTTCTCTGTAACACCCTGTATTATCAGACTCCCCCTAACTCATGTAATTTGTATACCAGTTATTCTATGTTCCCTTCTCATATACCATTTTGTGGATATTATGATTTCTAATAAATCTAACCATTTGCCAGAATTACTTTTCTAACTGTGTAGTGAAAGAGAATGGAGGGAATGCTTGGAATGCTTGGGAATGAATACACATACTGCAGAACGATATTGCACTGCAGGAGATGACAGCTTGACAAGCAGTTGGTTATGTGAAAGAATTGCAGTTTATTGTTCCTTTTCTTGTGCAAGGCACTTCAGTAGTTATGTCTCACTTCAGGGGTTATATAGCTTATATTTTATTGCATGTTATGTGACACTGCAGATTGCCCAGCCTCTCCAGCAGCTATGAGCCATTCTGATTCCCCGCACATAAGACTAATCTGCTCCCTTCACGCTCTCTTCCTGGCGGAAGTTATTGTATCATCACAATGAGAGACGGGATAATGAGCTCTCGGAGTGACAGCCTGCAATAATCAGCTAATGTTGCATTCATCCCACAGCCCAGGCTCACCTCTGCTCTCACCACCTGTCTTTTTCATTACCACACCTCCTGTCCTCTTCGTTCTTGCTCCCCCATTTGTCCTTCTCACTCCCTTTTTTTCTTAAATATTTCCATAGCAAAGTCACAGGATGATGCAAATCTAATTTTCATGTCTGTCATAGGAGACATCACAAAGAGAGAGCTCATATTAAACAGCAACACCTACTATACATATTTCAAACACCTTTTCTTCTCTTGTAGTTTTTGATCCACTCTATCGTTTTTGGTTCAGTAGTCTGACCATCTTTATTTTTGTTACCAGTCCTTATTTGCGCTTCACATTCACTCTGCTGCAGCACAAATTTTACAGGTCATTTGTATTATTATGGCGCCAGAATAGCCATTGCTATTGATTTGTATATTGTACCAAAGGAATGTCTAGGGCTATACTAAAAGAGATGTCAAAACAATGCTAACATTAGGTACTAGTTTAACGTGTCTCTGGTACATGTAGCACATTATTCACAAAACAAAGTTGAGTGTCGAAAACAAAGTCCCAATGAACTGGAAATCCTGTTTCATGAGTCTTCTGATGGGCTGCTTTGGATAACTGCACTTCTCTTTGCACTATTGTATTAAAAGTGACATAAAAACAGGGAATTAGGGAACTGACTTGTTGCCCAGAGTAACCTCTCAGGTGATAGAGGGGGTTTCCAGTTTACCTGTTGATTTATTGATTCACTTCCCAAAACTATAGATCATTCACATATAAAAGTTCCACATTCTGCAGAATGCAACCTCTCCTGCTACCCTCCCGGCATTTGATCACACCTGCAGTGCTTACATTCTTTTTGTATGTATAGGTGGACAGCTCAACCAAATCAGCATCTCACCCCTGTCTCACTCAGGAGCAAAATTCAGTCTGGTTTTTCTGGTAAGTGACTTGTGTTGCTCTGAAGCTCTCATATGAGCGCTAAAGAGCACATAGCAATACAAATGGGTCCCTTGTGTGTAATTTATGTTGTTGCTCCTTATAGCTTAATTTGCTTAATAGCTTATACATGACACGTGGCACTTGTTGTATTGTTATAAAATAGAATGGTAGAAGCTAGGAATTACCATTTGCCCAGCTAGAATAATGTCAGCTGCATTGCCATGTATGATTAAAGGCTACCATAGAAATTAGAGGGATTTCTAGTGTAAAGGCATGATCTGACCTCTCGGACCTCTAAGAAGTTTAGCTGTTCCTCAAAACGACACTAAATTCAAGATTTAAACCTTAAAAATGCATTGAGGTACCTTAACCATTAACAATACTGTGCCTTATTTATGTTCCACTCGGCTGTAGATCCTCAAATCATCTCTGAATTGGTGCTGACACTGTCCTTCCTTGTGGAAGGTGACTACTTTTGTTCCCCATGGTCCCTGTTTGTGTGTGTGTGTGTGTGTGTGCGTGTTGTAAAAAAGCAACCGCTCCAACCTCGCTTCTGTGATGGACTACAATTTAATATTTAGTAATATTAGTAATATTTAAAGGAGAACTATGGGATTAAGTATTTTCCCCATAGTTCTCCTTAGGGTAACGGGAGGACACAAACTAGCGCCCTCCCGTCACCCTAGGCTCGCGGTATACTGAGACGCCGCAGCTGAAGCAGATCCCGACAATTGTGCCAGGATCCGCCCAGCTGCGTGAGTGACAGCTGACTCTGCCTATCTAAAGGCAGAGCCAGATGTACCCGCCCCCTCCCCCGTCCGTTCCGCCAGTCAGCGCTGGCGTATCGGAGCGGGGGGAATCCAGCCCCTCCCCTGTCACGGCAGAGAGCCGTGACAGGATCGAGAGGTGAGCGATTGCCGGTATGTGTGCGCTCACCTCATCTCTGTCTCATTGTCACAGGTCGGCTAGAACTATGAGGTGAGTGAAAATCACTCACCTCATAGTTCTCCTTTAATATTTAGTTTATTGATTTGTACTGAGATTGTAGTCTATCAGGGGAGCGAGCTTGGAGCGGTGGCTACTTTACAACACACACAAGGACCAGTAGCCACCCTCCAGAAGGAAGGACAGTGTCAGCACCAATTTAGAGTTAATTTGAGGATCTATAGCTGCGTGATACACAAATAAGATACATTTTTGTTAATAGTGTTTAGGCTTACAGAGTGAGTCAGAGAAGATGCGCTATAGACACTTTAATTGCTGGCTGAGCAGATCGTAAACACTACTTATTGGAGAAGGTTATCCAAACAGTCTGACTTCTTCCCTGACAAGCCTCATCTGCCATAATCTCCAGGTACAAAAATGGCCAGAATGGAAGGTTTCCATCTATTATATATGGACATCTTAGCACGGTGGGCCATTTTCCCCCAGCTTTTGTAAATCAGTGCTAGGGTAATACCATGATTAACTTCCAAGAAGCTTGAGTACAGTGATTATGTCCTGGATATCTTTAGTAAGCCATTTGTTTTCTTCAATGTAACCAAGAAATTAAAGTTGTTTAATGGTAGGGGTAAGTAATTGCACTGTACATAATAAATGTATAGATACTTATGATTTCTCTTATCATGTTTAATGACAATATTCTATTCCAACAATGGGTGGCCTACACCTCCTTGCTTGAATTGCATGACACTTGGACACAACACAATTTTTCCCAGGCTTGGTGATTTACCTATGCAATAGAAAATGTAGCACTCTCTGAGCGATGGGGAAATGTTTCACTGTGTTGTAAAATATCTGTGTATGACAAAGGAACACAGAAATACAGGCAAGTGTTCATTATTACTTGATTGAGGCCCAGTTGTCATATACAGGATGCTCAAATTACTATTCAGCCGACTTGTATAGCTTTCCCAAATGCAAAAATCTACCCAGATTTGGTTTGGGGTTTTTCTTCTGCTGATTGTGAGATGTATGCCAAATCCAGTCATTCTGTGACAACCAGGGATCTGATGTTATATCTGATGTATTCTTATAAAAAAAAACCCTAGTGGGTGTGTTATACTAATGTTGGTATACTAATGGATCCTCCATAGGAATATAAGTAAAATGCAGTCCTTGGTCGATCCATTTCAGTTTTTAAAAAAACCCTGTCTGGTATAGCCCTGTCAGAAAGTATGTCCTTTCCTGGGTTACAAAGAGGCCCAGAGGGGCATCAAACTCTGCTCCACTCTTCTGGAAAAATACAAATAATTTGGACAAAGTTCTAATTTAAATTGTGACTAAACAGGAGACTAGTTTTAAAACTAAGCTGCTGATAATAGATAAGAAAAATGAGCACATGTTTTGCTGGATCTTCACCAATGATCCATTTTGATAGGTGCAAATGCACAGATCTTTTTATTAAACAGTGCAGCCCTCACCTTTCAATGATACCAGCCTGACCCACCAGATAAATTAGTTGGTAATTCCATAACATGGGTCCTCAGGAATGTAGCTATTGCCCGCTATATATTGAGAGCGACTCAGCTGGGATGGATCCCGACAATGCTGTCGAGATTCACCCAGCTGGATGATTGATAGCGGGCTCTGCCTATCAGTTTCATTATCACAGGTCGGCTCTAACTATGAGGATGAGTGAAAATCAATCACTTCATAGTTCACCTTTAAGGAAAATAAGGTACCTCCTCTCATAATACCAAACTGGTGCCAATGATCCCCTTACCCATTCACTCACCAAAAATTAAGAAATAAAATGTACAGGGATTTTACAGAAACTTTATTTTTAATACAGAAACACCCCTGTTCACTACTATGTTAAAGAAATGAGTATTCCATGCCAAATGATTGTATAAGCAACGGTTTACATAGACTGACTGTCATCGGGATTGACACCATAGGAATGAGAGTGTAGAATGTCCCAGCCTTCTATGCTCCAGTTACTCTAATGAATCTAACCAGTCAAAAATAAAAAAGATCCTAAAAAAAAAGCTAGTTCTGATAGCCCATGATACTCTCCTTTGCATTCTGGAAGGAAATAAAAGTAAGATTCCAAATATTATGTTCCTTTGGACAGTTTCAGTCACAATACTCAATATTTTGTATTAAATTGGAACATTTGCTGCTCATTCACATTATAAAGAGCAAATGCCAAGTGTATTGACATGCTTTGGCTTGTGGTGCAGGGAGGTCACATTCAATAGATTTGAATTAGACCAAGTAGCAAATTTAGGAAAATGCACCATGCAGGTTTTCTTCCCAACATGCTACAACACAGCATAGCAGTGGGAACAAGCCCTGTAAAAAAGAAGGGACTTTCATTTGTGCGTGCATTTTACCAGTGTTTTAGCAGTTAATGCCTTGGAAACATGGATGGTCTAAAAAAAAAAATCTTACATTGCAATCAATCTTGTGACTACTGCTGAAATATTACAAGGGCTTTCTTAAGAAAACTTTACAAGTCTAAGAATTAGCCCTTGAATGTTAATCAATAGTAGATCAATGTTTTACTGTTGCATTTATTTATTGAAACTGAATTATTTATTAGCATTGAAATATTACTATCTCTTCCTTTTTCTTATGACCATGGATGCATTGCATTCACCACAATACTGTGTGTGATTTTTTCCTACAAAATATGTATGATCTATGCAAACTGGAAAGGAGATGGATTGTTTTCCTATATATTGTGGTTTACTGAATGCTACCGTAATTTTACCTATATACCAAAACCCATCAGCTTCCATGATGGTGGCTGATCTGGGGAGGGCTCGGGGTCAGGAGGCTATTTGCCTCTTGGACCAGTACAAAAAATAATACATGTTGGACTGGTGGTCCTAAATGTAGATTCTCCCCTACTAAGATTTCAGCATGGCACAGTCAGTGATAGATGCTCAGCATAATATAGCTATTTGCTTTCTGATCAGACCTGCAATTACAGAGCTGGACAGAGCACTCAGTTCCTTTGCAGCTCTTGGATGTTATGTGACTGAGCACAGAAAGCACCAAAGAAATTCAAAGCTGTAAGAATTAAAAAATATAAAACATGTTGTGCTCATTTGTCAAAGGAAACTACTGCAGCCATGAGCTTGTTGTAACTCCAAAGATGTGCTGGAAGGTTAATTGGCTTCTGTCTAAATAGGCCCTGTATGCATGTTAGATAGGGATCTTAGATTGTAAGCTCCTTGAGGGCAGGGAACAATGTGACGGTACAGTATGTAAAGTGCTGTGTAAATTGTCAGTTCAGTCATCTTGTGCGGCTCATAAACTACTTGTATATGATTCATCCCTTACCTTCCCCACTTTTTAGCATATATATATATA
>NW_017306467.1:1679199-1702866 GCF_000935625.1 Nanorana parkeri | reverse complement strand
ATGCCTCATGGTGTGTTGTGTCTGAAAAAACGGTGCAGGTAAATTTTCTTGTCCAATCTAGTGCGTTGGCAGCCAATATACATTAATGGGCTGCCTCAATCCAACGGACATTCATATACGGCATAACACACATTAATGTAGCACACCAAAGTGGACAGGTCTGAATGGGTCCTTAGCCCCAAAAGAACAGTTCCTACTATGGAAAGGCCAATTGCTTGCGTTTGCCTTCCAGACCAAAAAATCCCAGTCCTCCGCTATGCTGATGCATATTTAAAGTGTTCACCAGCTACACTGCAATGTGAAATTTACCTAGACGCCAGCACTTGTTCAGCCCCCCTGTAGGAGTACCTATTTTCCACAGGTTGGAAATATTGGTTAACCTGGGCTAATGTATGATTAAATAGGCATGCTAGCTCTTTATACCGAAATCAGCCCATCTACAAGTCACTGAATACAGCACCAACAAGAGTCTGTCATATATAACCATTTAGAATGAGTGCCTGTAACAGATAGCCTATGCTTACATTCAGAAAAGGCAGCTATTTTGAGTGTGAAATCAACATTCATGAATGCATGGCTTATCAGTTCACAGGCGTCTCATGGAAACCCAGTCATGAGGTGCCGCTCTGGTGTCATGACTAACTATTCTTGAGCACTCTACCGTGGTGAACTGATAGGATGCATTGTCATGATTATTGGTCCTGAACACATCATAGCTATTTCTCCTGTGTGTAGGAAGTCTGTACACACGAAGCACAAATGTGACCTGTCTGTGAAAGGCAAATGTACAGAAATCAAATATTGCTATTGAAGATGTCTCCTCAGTCTGTCCTGTTGATGTCCATCTACACATGGTGGGGCATTTATATATGTTGCAAATAAACATGTTTAAGAAAAAAAAAAATTTGTTATTGTGCAATAGGTATATTGTGACAGCTGCTCCTGCATCACTTTTAATATAATATCATTGCTCCTCCATAATGTGTAATTGATCCAACATGTAAAATAAATGCCCAAAAGGTATAAATTGTATAAAAGGTGTAAAGCAAACAGATAGAAAGTATGTGAAATAAACAAGGCTCATTAACAGCTGTATATTAGGCAACCTAAAAAAAAATTTATATAAATATATATATTGACAGCAAGTACAAAACCCTTATATGTATAAAACAAATCATTAAAGTGCAAAACACTTTTCTGGTGTTATGGACCTTTAAAGGGTTCTGCACCAAATTCAAAAAAACCCTGTGACCAGTTTTAGTAGCTTTATCAGCCTACTATTGGCTAAGGAATCCACCCACTGCCTTCTGTCAGTCATTACTAGACTTTGTGATATTGAAATCCAAATACATACACCTGCCTGGAGTGCATTTCACTGAACTCAACCCCCGTCTTTACCAAAATGTATAGCGGCCCAGATTCCTTATTTAAAGGCCATCAGAGTTGCAGCAAATGCTAGTATTGCTCATAAAAATCAGTGGCGAATCACTGACAACATAAATTATTCATCATCCGAAAACAATGACCATTAAAAGCAGATTGGTGTTTGGATTATAAAGCAATACTATCAATACCCATTGAAGAATGCCAAATCCAGATGTTAGGCAAACAGTAGTGATTGTTACTCGATCCAGCAAAAGTGAATTAACCTGGCTGGCAAATCCATTTAATTAATACCGTATTAGAACCAACTGGGACTTGACAATGAGTAAGCTGCTTCATAAAAATGCCTGGACCAAGAACCTGAGTTACTTCCACACAGCCGCCAATCATATTCAGACATGACCAGAAAATCTGTGGAGAAAAAGCTTCTGGTAAATGTAGACATTATACTGCATTTAAAAATAGTTTCCTTTATTTTTTTAAATTGATATCATGAGGCTGGTAGACTTCAACTGCTTTTTACTGCTGGAAACGGACTTATTCAGCATGACAGTGAAAATGTAGTGACTCACAGCACTCAATTACCAATCATTACTTTACTTTTTCTTTATGCAGAATTGTGAAATCTGGTTGCAGTGGGTTTTGCAAACCATCATTGCTCTTGTTACATATTGAATACTTAAAGTGACACTAAACTCAGGAGTTAAATCTTACAAATACACATTCAAGTACCTTAATTATTAACAAAAATGTATCTTATTTGTGTACCACTCAGCTGTAGATCCTCAAATCAAGCTTACTAACACAAAAAAGGGTGGCTTCATAGGAGTCTAAAAGGCAAAGCCACCCTAAAACAGGAAATCAGGACTAGTGCTCAGGAGACTAGCTGATTCAGCAGGAAACAAAAACGTTTAACCTTAAGGAGCAGCGTCCATTGTAAGTGATTTTGTTTCCCCTTTCCCTCTGTCCCCTTTTCATCCCTTTTATTCATCACAAAGCAAGACTGTTTTGTGATGCACAGATCCTTACATTCTGGAGACCAACTCCTGGTAAATTTGTATCTAAAAAAGGAGGAAGGATAGAGAAATATGGGGTTTTTTGGTGGCTCCAGAAAGAACAAGTCCAATAAACTTCAATCTCATAAAAGTACAAAAAATATAAATGTATTAAACAATATACAGATACTCCTCGCTTAACGACTTACCTGTTTTGCGACCACTCGCACTTACGACCGTCCTCCGAGCGACCTCCGACCTCGCGTGTCAGCGCCAGTGCGATGTGTCGCCGGGGGAAGTGACATCCTCCGTTCTTCACTGCGGGTCCCCGTGAGTATTTTCATTGCCCGATGTACAGTACACTGTTCGGTACTGTACATCGGCAACGCTATACAGTACTGTACTAATGCAGTACAGTACTGTATAGAGTTCCTCACTTAACGACCAATTCGTTTAACGACCTGGTCGTAGCAACGGAACTCGGTCGTTAAGTGAGGAATACCTGTATACTAAAAGCATTGGATATGCATGAAAAGATAAAACACACATGATAAAACACACAAACAACTCTTTAGCATTGCAAGCAATCCATCACCCCCACAAGCCTTGTCCCTCCCACTTGAGGTTCACCAATCTAATCCATCAATACCTATCTCATTTTGAGCTGCATATGATGTTATTTCTTTATATGTATAGGATTATGATTATTTAGGCAACCTTGATTATGATGTATAGGGGGTGACCGGAGGTACCTTTTCCCTTGTTGTATGTGTGTTTTATCTTTTCATGCATATCCAATGCTTTTAGTATATATTGTTCAATAAATTTATATTTTTTGTACTTTTATGAGATTGAAGTTTATTGGACTTGTTCTTTCTGGAGCCACCAAAAAACCCCATCTTTCTCTATCCTTCCTCTTTTTTAGTCTTATATTCATCACATCTTCATTACATATTATTCATTACATTTGAAATATCTTAAAAACAGTTTGACTTTAATATCACATTAAATAGTTTGTCTGAAGTTAGCATGGTTGCAATGTATCCCCCTTTCCCTCTGTCCCTCTCCACCTCACATTCATCACATCTTCATTACATATTATTTATTACATTTGAAATAGCTTAAAAACAATTCTACTTTAATATCACTTGAAGACATAGGCATTTTTTCCCCCTTGTCTTCTCATTCACATAACAAAAAAAACAAACATTGAAACAAGGGACATTCTATAAAACCAGAAGACAACAAAAAGTGCAGGTGTTGCCGATAGCAACAGGGAAGAGCAGTTCAGAAATCACAGCTGGAAACTGATTACAGACTACAACTCTTTTTTTTTCTGCTCCAGTTTCGCCAACTAACCAACAGATGGTGTTAAATTAATTAAAAATATATGATTGTTGGAAGAATGTATGTACCCACTGACAAATATTAGCTTTTGCACCTGCAGTAATAAGGTGCCCATATAATGTGTGCCAACACCTCTTCATATGCCACACATTAAGTTGCGAGTGTCACAATCATTTCATTTAAAAGTCTACTTATTATTTTCGTGCATGGTTGAGAGTCTAGGCACTTAGCCCGTGTGTTTGGCCACTTGCCACCAGCATTCACAGGACCTTGTGTTATCCAACCAATCAGTTAGAACACCAAATCTTGGATCTGACCAAACAAATGAGGATGTTCATTTTGCTGTTGGCAGGATTGGCTTGTGGCTGGCCAGCTTTGCTACCTATTCATAACTCTCCAAAATCTATACTGACAGCCTAACAAATATACAAAGCTTTTTTAAAAAACGTGTCCCAATGAAAACTTCCATCATTTCTAATGGAAATCCAGTTTTATTCTCCAGTGTTTTTACTAATAATTTTATGTTTATTTCCCATGTTGAGAAGACTGGTAACATACGCTGTGCCTGTTTATATATAGACAAACCGTTATTAAAGATAAACTCCAGGGAAAATTATTATTAACCCTTGCAGTGGAGCTACCCCCGCACTACAAGGGTTAGGTACGTGTTTGTGTCTAGGTTCAAAAAATTATAAAAAGTTATACTCACCTGATCCTCGGAACCGGCTTGCTCTCTCATTTTCAAATTTTAACTGAACAAACTGAAGAGAGAAGTTGATTGGTTGCCATGGGCAACTGCTCTAGATTCTGTCTGCTCCCGTTTTGATAACATCCCCCTTCTCTGTATAGAACATAAGGACAAGAGGGACATACCATCACTGCAGCGGAGAAGACAGGCTGGAGGAAGAGCTGTCACATCTGGCCGGGTTGGAGGATCGGTTCAGTATAATTTTGTTATTTTCCTCCCTTGACCAAAACAAGCAGTTAACCCTTGCAGTGTGGGTTTAGCCCCACTGCAAGGGTTAATAATAATTTTCCCCAAAGTTTTGCTTTAAAGCTTATAATGCTTCATGGGAGCAGAACATTTTTTGCTCTCAATTCAGACCCATTCAGCTGGGAGCAGAAAATGTTTTGCTCTCAATTCAGACCCATTTAGCTGGGAGCAGAACATTTTTTGTTCCCAGTTCATACCGCTTCAGCTATGCTATACTGAGGAGGAAGGGTTGTGACACATGGTTCCTAATTTGTTTGGAGCATGTCCATTTGTAAAGCACAGTGTTAATGGCTTATTTTTTTTTTTATTTAAAGCAGTGGTATGGCCAATTGGCCATGGTTGCTTTATAAAAGAGTCCAATTGTCGGTGCCGAATTTGCAGCCCTTTAGGTACTTATTATAGTAGATCTTTAAGAGAGGAGTATCAAATATGGTGCCAGTGATTTTTTTTAAAGGAGCTGTAGAAGGCACTGAAAGGCTCTGTAATAGTAGTAGTAGTCTCTTATAACATTATATAGTCTCTGTAATAGTAGTAGTAGTCTCTTATAACATGTCAGTCTCTCCTAGCATGTCCCCAGTCTTCAACTACATCTGTAACATGTCTGCAGTCTTTGACCATCTCCTGTAGCATGTCTCCAGTCTTTGACCATCTCCTGTAGCATGTTTCCAGTCTTTGACCATCTCCTGTAGCACATCTCCAGTCTTTGACCATAACCTGTCTCCAGTCTTTGATCATCTCCTGCAGGATGTCTCCAGTCTTTGACCATCTCCTGGAGCATGTCCCAGTCTTTGACCATCTCATGTAGCATGTCTACAGTCTTTGACCATCTCATGTAGCATGTCTACAGTCTTTGACCATCTCATGTAGCATGTCTCCAGTCTTTGACCATCTCCTGCAGCATGTCTCCAGTCTCTGACCATCTCCTGCAGCATGTCTCTAGTCTTCCACCATTTCCTGTAGCATGTCTCCAGTCTTTGACCATCTCCTGTAGCATGTCTCCAGTCTTTGACCATCTCCTGTAGGATGTCTGCAGTCTCTGATATACTACTGTACTATGTTTAGTCTCTGTCTGTTTTCTGTAGCATTACATACACTAGAAATTATCTGCTGCCCTTTAATGATGTCAGGGCTGTACTTGAGGTCCTCTATATCATGCAAGTTTACCACCCTGTCCTAAGTGAATGTTTTTCACACAAAGTTTATTTTTGTCTGAAAAATCACTGGAGTTCTGTTATATGGTCACTTTTTACAATTAAATTTTTTTTTTAAAGGTATTTTTCATAGTTTTTCATTAGTATGTCCCAGTATTAAAATGAAACATTACTAAATGTAAACTGTTAAATGGTTCTCTCAAATTATGCATAACCAAATCCACCTTCCAGCCAATGCTATTAAAATCTTCAACATGCTTCTATGGTTGAAGGCTTGTCTGCTGGCCAGTGAGGCTAACCTTCATAATTATGAGCCAATAGAGAGCTGTGAGAGCACCCAAGCTTTCAAGCATGATATTTTCTTTTAAGTTGCACAATACTGCTTCCTCTGTTTCTGTTTCCTTTTTTTTCCCTGCTGCTTTGCATGTCATGTGAGCAAACGTAATAGTACCAAGAAACATAATTCCAATCCATACTATGTAGAGTCTGCAGGAATCAGTCCGGCTCACACCATGCAGAATCAATTGGGTAAACAATGGGTCAATTGAGCCAGGCACAGGTCTGACAGCTTTTCTTACAAAGCCAGGAATAATCAACATACTATAAAGTAAACAAAAAAGGAAAAGAGTGCACCAATCTAGTACAATGAATAAATGTATTAGTGTTCATAAAAATGTATTGCATTTACAAAGATTTGAACTGCTTGTAAACAGCCCACAACACAGTCTAAAGAGCCTTCACAATGTGGCCAGTGGCAGAGCTAGATGTTGAATAGTGCAATTGCTGCAGTGGAACTTGCAGCAAAAGTTCAGCTTTAGAAAGGTAATAGAGCCAGCGTCCCTGCTGCCTGGAGAAAATCTCTGCTGAGCAATAGAGACTGCTTCAGGGATTGCGGCAGAAATCTGGTGATGCACTTTGTGGTCCTCCCCTTTCTCCAGCCTGTCAAGCTCCAGGTTAAGACAACCTGACAACCCTGTGAGTGCAATAAGTTGTTATTACAAGTAATAAATGTATATTATTTTCTAGCACTAGTTATGTGTTCTTATCCTTTTTTGTTTACTTTGTAGGTTACTTCTCGGTTCCTACTTTTTTTTTAGCAGTCATTGTAAGGCACACAGATTCACTTTAAGGTGAATGTTTTGTCATGAACACTGTCTGATCCGTTTGTTTCATCAATATGGCATATTAGCAGTGCTGCTGATCTCCTTCAGTTAATTTGCAGCCACATTCTGTGCACATGCATGTGTTCCAGCAGCAGCTTTATGTCATTGCGTTGGGTGGACTTCCTGATGGTCACATCTACAGAACATCACACCTCCCAACTTTAGAACTTGAGAAAGTGGGACATCTTTAAAGAGACAATGACCTGCAGCACGCATAGAACAGCATGCTAAATACTGGATTTGGTTAACTTAAGGTGGCCATACACTCTACAACCATGGTTATACAGGGATTAAAAAAACGTACGATCTGCCTATCTTGGACAGGCAGATCGCACTCTCGATCATCGCAAGCCCGCCCCCCTGAGGGGCGGGCTTCCGATGACCGCAATGCTGAACGGGCAGTGTGCGCGTGCACACACCGGCCCGTTCGGCATTTGTCTTCTGAGCACCGTTCTAACCGTACGAGAATCGAGCAGTGTATGGGCACCTTTATGGGCTTCCGATGACCGCAATGCTGAACGGGCAGTGTGCCCATACACAGTAAGGTGTCCATACACTGCTCGATTCTCGCACGAGAATCGCGGGAAATCCCGCGATCGTACGAGAATCGAGCAGTGTGAACGGAGACGTGCGACCGTTTCTACTGTACGGTCGCACGTCTTCCGTCGAACCAGCATGTTCGAAAACCAGCCGGGAATCGTACGATTCTCGGCTGGTTAGAACGGTGCTCGGAAGACAAATGCCGAACGGGCCGGTGTGCGCACGCGCACACTGCCCGTTCAGCATTGCGGTCATCGGAAGCCCGCCCCTCAGGGGGGCGGGCTTGCGATGATCGAGAGTGCGATCTGCCTGTCCAAGATAGGCAGATCGTATGTTTTTTTTCATCCCTGTACAACCATCGCAAGACTAAGGTCTTGCGATGGTTGTAGAGTGTATGGCCACCTTTACACTGAATATAGGGTGTGGAGTTTGAGCCTACATACAGTATACACCACAAATATATGCCGTGTTCCATGTACTCACAAAATACTCTTTCAATTTAGTGGCACAAATGAGAGTCTTACAGACATACATATCCCTCAGCACAAGGGATAATTTTTAAAATGTAAACTCTTTCAATGCATGTACCTTTATAGGCAAACAGCTAACACTTTGTCTGATCCTACCTTAAAGATAAACTTAATTTAAATAGTTGGGGACTACAAAGCAGCCAGCAACTGTTGAGACAATTAACATCACAGACAGGAGTATGTAAAGTACAGCTCAGCTTATAGTCTGAACTAAATATCCCATCATGCCTATTTCTCCATGAACTCTGGGCAAAATTTTTATTAACCCTTGCAGTGGGGCTCTACCCACACTGCAAGGGTTAATAACAATTTTCCCAGAGTTATTCTTTAGGTAAAGTGAGTGGCACACATCATTCTGAACATCCAGAGTCAAGAACTACACCCTGAGAGTAATGTACCGTGGATATTTATCACCAAGTAAGCGGGTGTGGGACATCCGTAATGTAGCTGTAGACCCATATTCGTTCAAATTATGTCTGCCTGGTTACCAATAGCACTAGAGTAGAATGGCCAAATATTAGTTTAATGAAAGCTGCAGCTTTAAAAAGATTGAAATTACTTTAGAAATAACATTAACATGTTAAAACTTGTATGCGATTTTAGCGATTGGGCTTACATCCAATTTAAAGAATCAGTGCACTGAAGAGAAGAATAAAGAGTGAATGCGAAATGGAATAAATGAGCAGCCTGTCGCTCTTCTCCTCTTCATCTCCCTCTGGTGGTAGCTGGGTGTAACAGCTGCTGGAAAAAGGAAGATTTAGAGAGGCAGGAAAGTCCTCTGAAACAAATTGTTATCAGCAAAAACTCCAGCAACTGACTTTTTTTTTCTTTAGTAAGCTACAGGGACAGTAGCAAACAAATCAAATCAGCTGCAGTAAGAATAATGTACAAAGGCAAAAGGAATATCTAGGGGGTGATTTATAAAGAAGTATGGCCGTACTGTGGCTGTCACAGGTCTCTAAAAAAATGCACATTTATTAAGCACAGTGATAGAGATCCTACTCCCTTTCTTCAGATTCTGACTCTAGCCTTCAGAGGAGACCCACCATAGCCCACCGTAAAATTAGCAACATTAGGGGGATTTATTTTACTACCCCTAAAGTCAGTTCAGAAGGGTAGGGGTGACCAGCTACATTTTCCCTATGAATTAAAAAAAAGAAGAGCAATGTCACAAATGCCTTTCAGTGTTGGGAAGTAATGCTTATTGTCAGGACATTATACTGTATGCATTAACAGGTTACTGTATACAGTAACCTGTCATGGATGAAGCGCTGCCTGTCAGCGCTGCATCCGGATTTTGACAGCAAGCTAGTTAGTGAGGGACAGGGAGGCTCCTCCCTTCATCCTTCACACTAGCTTGGGGACGGTTTGGGGGCTGGGCTTCGGCCTGCGGGGGCGGAGTTTAGGTCGGCCGGGGCGGGGGAATGCCTCACCCGCAATATGAGGTACAGCACGTCATTGGACGAGTCACATATTCACTCATATCTGAGAATGTAGGGTTATTAACTTTGCACTCAGCAGTTGAACATGATTGTAGCGGGGGGAGCAAAGAAAGTTAGCATATGCTGCTAGGGTATGGGGAGAGAGTTTAGTAACCATTTTACTTTACCCTGTATGAGCAAACTAAAGGGTCACTTTAAATCCTGGACCCACATGTCTACAGTGGAGGTAGAAGATGTAGGGGGCATAAAAGTAGCCAGCATTAGCAGGTTGACTTATATGCTGGTAGGACCGGTCATGGTTTTCCTGTGTAGATGTTTGTTTTAAGTGGTTTCGTTATCTTTTTACCTGTAGTCACTTTTTGCTTTGCTGTTCAGGACAGAAACCTACTGTATATCTAAGCCTATATGTCTCTCCTTGCTCATCCTCCTGGCCATCTCTCCTCTCTCTTTCTCCCCTGGCTGTCTCTCCTCTGGCTTTCTATCCCCTCTCTTTCTCTCGTGGCGGGGGGGCCTTTGTAGGCAAAAATCCTTGCACCGGCCCTGGACACCTCCGTTGGCCTTCCATCTCGCTCTACCATTACTGATCATCAAAGTTCATTTTTAATGATGGTTTTCATTATGGGTATAAGTGGGGGCCTCACGTGTGAGTTTTGCCTAAGGCCTCACAAAGTCTAGAGCAGCCTCTGAAAAGGTGAATAGCAATATCTGCTCTCCCCTATAAATGATCAATAAACTATAAAGAAATTAGGCTTAATTCACAAAGCTTTACATACAGATAAGGCTCTTTATTTTTAGCCATGTGACTATAATAGCATTGTACTTAGCTGAAACTAACTAAAAATGAAGGCTGAATGCACCTGAAAGAAAGCTGCATCTTAAAATGGAATGAAATGATCTGCCAACAGGAAGGCTCCTTTAGAATGTACACTGAGCTGCAGTTCAGGGTAACATTCTGTGCTGGCATGAATGAACTCAAGTGTGCATGTGTGAGAGTTACGTAAACCCATTGCCGGCCAATCAAGACAGGAGTAGACCCGAGGAGAAGATGTCGGAGCCAGCGAGGGAGCTAATGGAGGTGAGTTAAGTTCCATTTTAAAGTTTTAACTTATGAATTGGGCCAATTGCGAATTTCTGCCCTAGTCTAAAATTCTTTTAAAGCAGAGTCCCAGCCCAAAAATATCAAGATAAAAATAATAGCACATTAAAATATAAAATGCCGCTTTTGTTGCAATAATCACTTTCAATCCAAAGCTTTTCTGCCCCAAGATGCCCTCAGTCTGAGTTCCAGCAGCATTCAATCCACTTCCTACGAGCTCATACTGCCCTGGACCCACCCTCAGCATGTGATTGGACAGTGAAATGAGATGCTGTGACGATTGTGAAGTCTGATGACTCCCAAACTGTGTGGAAACAATGGGAATGTCATATTGAACACAGTGCAGTCCTCATTTCTCCAAAAGTAAGTGACACAAATGGTTACATTTAAGTCTTATGTCTGTTGTTGGCAGCCAGAAAAGGTAACACATTTGATTAAGATACAATTGATATAAAGCAGAGAATGCTAGATGGAATACATAAAACGTCCATTCAGCAACAGACTCCTAATGACCCTGTCGTAAATAGTCAAACAGTCTAGTGAGGCATACACATCTGTTAGACTAGAGATAGTGGCCTATACTGACCTACAGATAAACTGCACAGGGTTAAGTTTCAAACAAACTATCTCTATAATTCTTATTGTGATGAAGTTAACCATTTCAAGTGGGTGGCCATTTTTAAACATCCGCCCCTTAAAGCGGTTATACCAAGAACACGGCTGCTGCAGCAGCCGTGTTCTTGGTACAACTGTGAACAACCAGCGAACTGGCGGCTGCATACCAGCTGGATCGATTGTACTGATCAGCGGAGTGTGCCCTCTCGGGTTCCGCTATCCCGGGTGCGGGTCTCTCCGCATCGATCGGGGGGAGATCAGCAAGCTTCTAGCCGCTGATATATTACATCACTTATGGAGTCACTGTTTACATTCTTCGGCTCTTAGAGCCAGAAGAAGCAGCTGGTGAAGCAGATCTTTGCTTCATTAGCTTCTTCTTTAGGGTCCCTAGGTGACATTAGGGGTCCAATAGATCCCTGATGTCTCTATAAAGGAGGGCCTGTCACATCATACTTGCTATTACATAGGGGGCTTGTTAGTTAAGTGTAAAAAAAGAAAAAAACTGAAAGTGACAAAAAAAATGCCCCGTCCCCATGTACACGCACATACAAGCGCAAACACGCATCGGGTGCGCCTACACACAAAAAGGAAAATTGCGCCACACGTTACATAAAGTACTGTATATCGCCGCAAATGTCGGAGTGAGAGCAATAATTCTAGGGCCATCAATCACTGGTAACACTAAACTGATGAGCAGGAAAAGCATTAAAACACCGCCTATGGGACATTTTGGGTATTGTGGCTTTACATGTTTGCTATCAATTTACCCAACGTGACCCCATCTTTTATATTTTACCAAAAATTGGGGATTTTATTCTGTTTCTGTGCACTAAATTTGATTTTAGTGCACTTTATCCTTAAAATACTAGTTTGATAAACATTTACGGAAATACCGTGCAACATAAAAAAATCAGAAAATATATAATTGTTTGGGGGTCTGAAGCTGTTTTTAGCCATAAAAATCAGATTTTATCATCTGTTTGCAAATAGTAAGAAATTGCTCTGGAGAGCAAGTGGGAATGTGCCATTCAGTTATACACCAAAGATGCCTATAGGGTCAGCAGGCTAATAACATAGGTTAGATCTTGTAAGGGATATATGCATAAGATCTGTATTATATTTGGCCTCTAGCGAGTCATAACTTAATACTGTTAAGTAATAGGTTGATTGTCAGACTGTGAAAGCTAGTCAGATAGAAAATCAGCATTAAGTTCCACTGAAGCATAATAAAATGCTCTCCAGCCCCTTTAGCACACCTCTCAGACCCTTTGATTGGGTGTGTTAAATCTGTAACAACCTCTCCAGGGACCAGAAGTAATGACTGCATGTGCAGCTCTCATTTACTATCAAAAACATGAGTTGATTACCTGATAACTCTGTTTCCAGGAATCTTCCAGGACAGCCATCGAGATATAGGCTCCGCCTACCTGCAACAGGAAACACACCAACCACATTAAATAAATAGACTCCTCCTTCCATCCCAAGTCAGTAACCTCTAGGACCGAAGGCTACCCCATGCACAAAAGTATCCCCTCCTTCATCCAACCTCGGATGCCACCTGGATACACACCAAGGGCGGGAACTGGCTGTCCTGGAAGATTCCTGGAAACAGAGTTATCAGGTAATCAACTCATGTTTTCCCCAGTCATCTTCCAGGACAGCCATCGAGAGGATCAGTGAGGACAAATCTTACCTCCTAGGGTGGGACCACAGCTTGCAGGACTTTCCTGCCAAATGCCTGGTCTTGTTGAGTCATAAGGTCCAGCCTGTAGTGCCTGACGAATGTCTGGAAGCTGGACCACGTGGCTGCTCTGCAGATCTGTTCTGGAGTAGCCCCTGCTCGCTCTGCCCAGGACGTAGCCCATGCTCAAGTCGAGTGTGCCGTGAGCGAACCTGGCAGTTCCAAGCCCTGCGCTTTGTAGATGTCAGTTATGGCCATTTTAATCGACCTTGCAATCGTGCTTTTAGTGGCCCTGTTCCCCCTAGTGGGGCCCCCAAACGTAAACAAAGAGGCGTTTCTCTGCGTATCCCGTAGAGCTACCTGCCCCCAAAGTACCTGGCAAACTAGGCTCCACTAGTGTAATAGCCGGTGTCTGGAGTGCCGACCTGAAAGACTGAAAATGTATTCACCATTTCCTCTCTCATAGAGGTGGGATGGAAGGAGGAGTCTATTTATTTAATGTGGTTGGTGTGTTTCCTGTTGCAGGTAGGCAGAGCCTATATCTTGATGGCTGTCCTGGAAGATGACTGGGGAAACTATGAATGAATACGAAGATTCATGTTTAAGAGGCAGTGGCTCTGATACATCAGCTTGGACTTACTTTGCAAACAAATATTACTCTGCACATAACAAAAGATGAGGCAAACATTACAAAGTATTTTTCACTTTTAATCGTGTTTATTTTACAGGCCATTATGGTCTATTTTGTAATATCTTTTCTGTAAATAATCTATTTAAGTTGAATCTCTGAATGGTCTAACCAGAAAATAAAGAACGTATGTCTCTTTGAAGAGGCTACTGTAGTGTAAACTCTGTTATTCCTGTATGAGCATGGCAGTGAGTGATAAAGACATTTCTTTTAAAAGATCAGAAATCCAAAAAAATTCTATAGGTTCCTTCAAATGAGCATAGAGCATCGTCTTGCAGCTCTAGGGCAGGCCCCATGAGGTCTGACTGTTATGAGCCTAATAGTTGCCTGATAAATTTATTCCCTGTACCTGCTCCAAAGCAAGCATACAATTATCACTTAACAGTTCCCTATGCTTAAAGATACTGTCAGGTCTCCGGTTCCATGCCTGTTGGATGTCTCCCCAGTACATGCCATGGTTTCTCCTCCAAACCCTATGTCACTACAGGACTCAGAAGTGACATAGGGTTGGAGGATGGAGCCACAGCACATAGCAGAGAGGTGAGTATACCATTTAATCTATAGCAAAGTACTAGGATTTTGATTTGCTTATAGACATGATAGGGTCTCCTTTTTTTACTGGAACTTTACCTAAATTAAAAAATTGCTAGCAGGAAGGCTTTTTATTGCAGAAGAAATATATTATGAGGGGAATGTATCAAAACTGGAGCAGATTGAATCTGGAGCAGTAGCCCGGGGCAACCAATGAGCTTCTCTCTTCAGTTTGTTCAGTTAAGATTTGAAAATGAAAGATAGAAGCTGATTGGTTGCCATGCACAACTGCTCCAGATTTGGTCTGCTCCAGTTCTGATAAATTCCCCTCTATGTCTCTTCTGCAAGAAAAGCATCTTACCTGTCAGGAAACTTCTTTAACCCCTTCACGACCCATGACGGGATAATCCCGTCATGAAGTCTGAAGGGATTAAACAGACTCCCGGTGGCTGTTAGCTGCTGGAAGTCTGTTTAGTTTTGTAGAGCCGGCAGCCGGCTATACCGATCTCCTCCCCGGTATATTGGACCTGGAGCGACGCGTATTGCATCACTTCCGGTCCCATAGCTGTCATTGCTCAGCTCCTGAAGCCTAGCAATAAGCTATTGAAGTGCGATCTGCACTTCAATAGCTTATTTAGAGTGTAAAGGTGATGCTAGGGGTCTTTTGGACCCCCAGTATCACCTTAAAAAGTACCTGTCACTGCTAATCTGCTATCACATAGGGGGCTTGTAAGCACCCCTACGTAATAGCAATTAAAGTAAAAAAAAAAAAATGTTTTAAAGTCCCCGCCCCAGCGTCACGTAAACACACGTTTGGGTGTGCCTATGTACGAAAACGACGATTGCGCTACACGTTGGATACCAGAGAGCAATCATTCTAGGGACAATATTTACACGTATCTCTAAACTGATGACTTGTGGGGGCTTTTAAAGCTTTGTCTGTGGACTTTTTGGGGGACTAAATTCTGTCGCAGTTTCATGGGCGCACACAATTTTTAGCCTGGGCATGTTGGGTATCTATTTACTCGTTGTAACTTCATCTTTTATCATTTACAAAAAAAATGGTTTAATATATTGTTTTGGGGCACTAAATGTGTGGGTTTGATAAATTGCGCTAATGTCGGGCAACATAAAAATTTGCAACTGCCGACATTTTATTCTATAGGGTCTGGGCTTTCAGAAAATATATAATGTATGGGGGTTTGAAGTAATTTACAGGCCTAAAAATGTGGATTATAACATGGGTGCAAAAATGAAAAAGAAAAAAAAGCCATGGTCCTTGAGGGGTTAAATGCTCAACTCAGTGTACAGCCTTGGTGCTGGCTTACATCATCCTGAGCCAGCCAATCAAGATGGCCGAAGACCCGGAATCCAGAAGTAAGACAGAACAAAGATGTCAGTGGTTGCGAGGGAGCTCACACTGCTGGAACAGAGGCAAGTACTAGGAATGAGTACTGGGATGTAAACAGTTATGGGGCTGTTAATTTAATGCGGTTATGCAGCTGAAACAATTGTCACAGCGTTAAGCTGATCATACACCAGTCAAATTTTGTACAAATTCTATTTTTCAAAATGTTACATTTTCTAATAGTTAATGGGGTCAAATCGACAATCAATTTCGACTGCAGTGATGAAAAAAAATTGAAGGAACAGGATGGAAAATTTCCTCAATGAAGAAAATTCTAACAGTCAATGTGGCTTCCATTATAGAAACTCCATTCATTTCCAAAATAAAAAGTGATCTTCGAGTGACATTTTTCGTTTGAATGTGTTTGAAAATCTAGCGGTGTATGGCCAGCTTTAGAAGTATAACATTGGGCAATAGAGTACAGCCCTATTCACTCCCTCTCTTTGTCTCTCAGTCTGTGTTCTACTGTTCAAGAGATTACAGAAAGCTAACGCAGATTCCATTGCTTCTACCCACTATATGTAAAAAAAAAAAAAAAAAACACCTGGTAATTTAATTTTTTATGAATTCAAAACTGGACTAGAGTTTTGTTTTTTTTTGGAGTGCAGTTTTAACCCTGTCCTGATAATTGCCTCCATTAAAATAAATGTGGAACAAATTTGCAGCAAGCGGTTACATTTTCGTGTTCACAAGCAATCAACATATAGTTAAGCACTTCCGATATTCAATGGACTTGACTTGATTTAGCTGTCCTTATGATCTAGGTTGAACAATATTGTAGCCTGCAGTAATATTGAACTCTTGAAAATCTTCAGAGCAGGCAAAAGTATCAGCTGGCCTTATCTAATTGAAAGGCCTGCAAAGTAAAGCGCTTGTTCCCAGACAATAGCACAGCAGCAGGAAGATCACACACAAGTAAAATATAGGTACTGGTGCAGATTTAAAAATCAAAATCTCACAGCAGTGTGAACAGGCTAGAAAATGGGAACATACCTCCCTATTCTTTACACAAGCCATTATTTTATTCAGGTGCCCAGACAAGTGATTACATAGCAATTTGTGGCCACTCATACCTACTAGATGTGTTAGACAAATACCTGTAATATACAAGTTCGAAAAACACAGGCATAAGAACATCCACAATAAACTAAAGGGTACATGGGGGTTGATTAAAATACCTCCCTTAGCCCTCCTCATAAAATCAAAATACTACATAAAGCCAGACTTCAGATAGCACCACTTCACTGTCCTGGCCAGGGAACCTTCTGCTATCTATGTAGGCGCCAACACAGCCAATGTATCGGTGGCTCCCATAGAGTATAATGGGCTGCCAATAAAGCTGTGGAAGCTGCAAGGAAAAGGTTGCCAGCCTTATTGGATATCATCAATACACTGCCCAGCAAAGAGCCTGATGATTGCATTTGAGGCATGTTTTTTTTCATTTGGTACCAATTGTTTAAATCATGAGTATTGAATATACTTACTTATTGAATATACAACTCAGGAACACACATCCTGCCCCTGGGTGACAACTCACTGTACTCTATGGTGAAGCAATGTTATCACTCTAGAATAGAATATCCACTTCTCCATTACATTGAGGGGAGGTGTTCTGGGCAGACCAGAGTATCCTATTTTTTTGTATTCAAACCAGTTATTGAATATAGAATCCTGTAAAAACTTCCCTTCCCTGTGCGACAATGCTCACACACTGTACAGTATCTGCAGAGATGCAGTGTTGTCACTCTGGGCCAAGACTACAATAACTCCCTCCTTTTCTCCATAACATTGAGGGGAGGGGGTTCTGTAGCCTACACAGTTAGATAGCACCAAAAACTGACAAGAGTGCAGCAGAGCCAAGGAGCACAGGAAGTTAAAGTGTTAACAAGATTTCTAGAAGGATCCACAGGTCTTTTTTTCCCCCCACTTTTGGAGTTCACCTATACAAATTGCTGCTCACCCATGGTTCCCACCCAACATGACACCTAGAGCAATTTTTGTCCAGAAGAATGAGAGAACATTGCCAGATGCAGATATTAAAAGCAGGTAGAGACATGTCCCGGAAGACTTGTGGCTGTAAATGTAGATTAGGGTGGTACTACCAAGTACTGATCAAGCAAGGATACTTATGACATAATGTGTCCTTTTTGTTTTTAGGTAACAATTGTAAAAAAAAAAAATGCACCTTAAAAATCTTCACTATGTTGTGTAAATCAAATGGTAAAAATCACCAATAAAATCAATTTTAATGTCATTCTAAGTGAAGGACTGAGGACCTACGTGGAATGCAGGGTGTCATGGATCTGCCTCCTAAGGGGGCATTCGCCGCAGCATCCTGCACTCACCGTGTAATGATGCAGAGAGCACTACTAATGTCATCACATCAGTGCCACTCTTGGAATCATTGAGGACCACCGACTGCTGGAGATGATAAAGAGAACCAAGTATCCAGAAAAATATAAAGCATAAACTACTGCTGGGGGCCTGAAGCTGGGCTTTAAAGAGACACTGTCACTTTGCAAGTTTCTGCCTGAAGCTGTGTCATGGTAATGTAAAGAGCAATAGCAAGCAACATGTTACATAGGAAAGTTAAACCAATCATTGCTTCTATGCAATGCAGGAGAAATAATATATATGTTACATTTTAGGATTCATCAGTCCAAAGCCTTTTAACATCTCAGAGTTAAAAACTTTCTGGAAGAGTCCATCTGTGAACAACAAGAGTGTCACCATGTTCACATTCGTGAATATATTCTTTGCAAAATAACTTTCATTGAAAGTGTATCTGTAGTTATTTTCTTGTTTCAAGATTTTCAGGAGGCCTCTCAATATCATTAGCCCCACTCCAAGTCCTCTGAGTCACCCCAATCTGCAGGTGTGGGGGGATGGAGTGAAGGTGGCAGTTCACAAAGTGGTGGCCAGCCTGGTGGCAGATGGTAGATGGGACGCTCTGATGCAGAAGAACTGTGAAGAGAAAAGAGCAGACATGTAAATGTCATTGTGTTTCCGAATTTCCAAATTCTTGTGCGTCCGAATGCGAACTAATCCGAATGCTCGTTTAATGAAAATTCGGATCGATCAAAATTTTATTCAAAACTAAACTCGCACATGTGACGGTTCTCTGGTCAATCAGATGGTATTTTTTGGCTGTTGGGGCTTACATTACAGGCACGGTCATGTGACTCTGAATAACGAACTGAAATCTGAAAGGAAAAAAAACCCGGATGGATGCAAAATGAAATGAAAACATTTCTTGGGGGCTTACATGTCTAGAAAAAAAAGCATGTAGCATTACATGACAGACAGACAGAGCCTTGTCCTTGTGTAATACAGTTTATTAATCAATGAACATACAAGCTGATAAAATACTACTCACATGGTAATCACTGAATAGTACAAGGCAGACCCTCACACAAAGCTGCCTTGCTAGCTGGGTGGGGTCTGCCTTGTACCATTCATTCAGTGATTACCATGTGAGTAGTATTTTATGTCAGCTTGTATGTTCATTGATTAATAAACTGTATTACACGAGGACAAGGCGCTGTCTGTTTTGCATGTTTTGTGAGGAATACTTCCCAGTGGCCTTTTGATGACGGCAGCCTGCAAACGATTGTTGGTGGAGAATATCATTGGTGGTCTGCTGAGCGCTGTGGTGTGCATTTTTCTGGAGCATTACATTTGATCTCACAAGCACCTAAGTGAGACGCATCTGACACCCTTCATAGTTTATGATGTCTGATTTTTATGGGTCAGGGCACATTACATTCTGTCTTACCAAACAAGAACACCTGCCAATCTGTCCACAAGTGTACTGTGATCTATGCAAAATCAGTGTTACATACAGCAAAAAAATATTTTTCTACACATCAGCTGATATCTACAATTGAAGACACACTTGGGTGTGTATTTATACACAATTTGCAGAGCAATTTGCCCTGTGAAATTCCATATACATTCACGAATACATGTATGAATGGAGACAAAAATGAAGGTTATGATATTTTCTTTCTAGGTTGAATGTAATATGAGGTAGATATCAAATTATGGCCACTAGATGGAGCAGGGGAGCACAGGAAGAATGTATATATTTCCTCCGCTCCATCTATTGGCCATAATGTGGTATCTACCTCATATTACATTCAAACTAGAAAGAAAACATGCTAATATTCATTTGTGCAGAACACAGTGTATGGCCAGATTAAAATGCACCAGATTTAAGCCATACTATCTTCCATCATTCAGTTATGCCAAGATACATTATCTAAACTAAGCCCATCTGCCGTAAAACTGATATTCAGCTGAAATCTAACATGGAATTTTGGGTAACGCTAGTGTGTAAGTAATATATCTACAGCCAACGTTGGTAAATAAATGCTTTTTCTCCATTTAAAAGCCAACTGATTGAAATACGCAGTGTTTATCTAAATTTACCCATTCCCTACAGAGCTCTTCAGCACAGCCACAGTATTCAATAAATCTACATGACACCTCCCTTCTCGGCCCGGTGATTCTTAGGCAGCCAGAGCTCTTTATTTATTGTGACTGATGAGAGCAGGACTTTATCAGGAATCTGAGTTAACTGACTCTTGTGTTAATTGAAACGATGCAGCACGAACCTCTTCACCAAGGGGCAGTGTTTAACAACTGCTTGTTTAATCGGAATTTAAAGCAGACTTTTCATTCCTTTTGTAAATAAAGCTCAAACCATCAGTCTTCAGTGCAAGAATAGAAGATGATCTAATGAAAATGGGTTCTAATAAAAGGAATAATCCTCTTGTTGGCTGTATTTCAGGAAAGGGGCTGGTCTGTCTGGCAAAGGAGTCAATGAAAGAACTTAGCACGGCTGATATACCCAATGTAAAACAACTGATTTAAAAGTGACATTAAAAGGCAAAAAAAATGCCCCCCTTAATGCTAATGCAAGGACTTACCTTAAATGATGTCTGCTTATCCGATCATCTTCTTCTTTCCAGAAGTTTTCAGGAGTCCCTCCAGCGTTGGTGCTCGTCTCTGATCCAGCACTGAATCCTCTCTCTTCCTGGCACTTCCTGTCCCACGGGGGTCTGTGTGGGTGAACGCTGCCTCCATTGACTTAGCTTGCGTCTTTCCTCGTCTCCCGACCGAAGATCTGAACTGCGCATGCGCTTGCCCCGCGATCCTTTGCGGCTGCCCGAGAATCTTCAGACGGGAGCGCATGGCGGAGACACAGGTAAGTTAAGGGGGTTTAACACCGCGGATGTCAACTGGTTAATAATGTTTTAAGCTTCTGAAAAAATAGCCACAATGACAAAACCAACAGAAATAATGTGGGTTTAATGCCAGGCAAATTAAAAGGTCACTACTGAAACTGGTCATTTTTTTTTTACATTTTCTATTTATTTTTTAATAATTTTTTATTTTTTTACTGTTGGGGGGGGCTGCGGCGAAATATCTGGGGTCTAAATAGACCCCTGACATTTCCCTTTTGAAATAGAAAACAAAAAAAATGCTTCTTGTAGTTTAAAGTGCTTTGACTTGGGTTAGGGTTTTAAAAGGTTAAAATCTCTTCTTGCTTCTATTTCTTTCAAATGGTAGGAGGGGCTGTGAGGGGTCTGAGGTGGCATGTCCATTGTATGTTAATGAAGCTTATCAGATAAACACAAATCCTCAAATTTCAGTCCCAAAGTCTTTCCATTAGGACAGACCACTGTGAAAGGGCTAAAAAAAAAACAAGAATCAGCCATCTTGCCTGATTTAACAAAACATCTAAAAAGGTAAGACATTTTATTTTTCAGTATGCTGTGTGAATAAGAACACACAACGAACATATAGAGGGGTTTTCTCAAATTTGACTGCAAAAGTGGAAATGCACTTTAACCACTTGAAGACCAGCTGTTTAGACCCCCTTCCTGGCCAGGCCATTTTTCAGTATTCAGCGCTGCGGTACTTTGACTGACGTTTATTCCGTCATGCAACGCTGTATTGAGATGAAATCTATACCATTTTTTGGGGACAGATAGAGCTTTCTTTTGGTGGTATTTTTTCACCACTTGGGTTTTATTTTTTACTATAATTAGGAAAAAATTACACTACGTTAGGAAACAATTATTATTACCCAGTTTTTTAGTAAAACATAAAATTCAGGGTCACGTCAGGTAAATAGACACCAAACATGTCAAACATGTCAAGCTTTAAAATTGCGTGCACCCGGGAAAAAATCGCAGAAAACTATTTTTAAAACTTATTTTTTTACTATATTAAGGAAAAATTACCGAAATTTTAAAAAAAAAACAGTTTCCCCTATATTAAATGATAAAACATTTATTATTACCCAATTTTTTGGTAAAATATAAAAGATGGGGTCACGTCGGGTAAAAAGACACTAAACATGTCAAGCCTTAAAATTGCGTGCGCGCGCGAAACCTCAAAAAACGATAATACCGAAAATTGGCCCTAGGCGACGCTTAAAAGCTTTTACCGCTCATCAGTTTAGTGTTATCAGTGATTGATGGCCCTAGAATGATTGCTCTTACTGCGACGTTCGTGACGATATGTAAAACGACGGGTTTCTCTATAGCCGGCGGATCGCTTGTATGTTAACAGGCATCACTGCCTGCCTGTTTTTCAATTTTAGGACTCTCCCACGCGCGAGGGGGCATGGCTGAGCGGAAATCTAAAGATGCCTGCTCAGATCTAGAGAGCTCACGGCCGGCCGTTTTTTTACAACGGCCGGCAGGGAGGTAGTTAAAGATAATTGAAGGCTTTTTATTGTTAGCACACCTTGCTTTTCTTATTCTCCCCATTCTTCTCATGGAAGCCATTTTCACTAAGGGCAGATTTATCTATCTACGTTTACTTCCTGGAACTCTGGCCCGTGTGACCATGCACATCATCTCCGGGGAAAAATGCCTGATATTTCCCAGCAATGTATTACTGATATAACCTTCCCAGGATGCATCTCTTGGGCATGGGCTACATCAATAAGAGAACCAGGAAGTGGAAAAACAGTAGTAGGAACAGTAAAAGAAAAAATATATATATTTAACTTATGAATGTAGGATGATTTCATATCAGCATGCAGAGCTGCATGCTGAGGTGATTTTTAGTGTAAGAGGGTAAAGGTCTGCGTTAACAATAAACGTACTTTAAATAGTATAATTAATTAAAGCTGAGATGTTTAAAAATTACTCACTGCACTTAACTTTTAACAGTAGCAACCAACTAAATTAATTCTCGCTGTGTTAACTTTAGTAAGCAGCAATGGGTTCGTGAAATTTGCACATAATCATTGCCAAATCTTTACAGAGTAATCTAGATACTGCTTGTGCACAGATGCAGAGTCCTTTCTCGGTACTTCATGAGCACCCTCTGCTGGACTCACCTCTCACTGCGAGAGCTTTCCCTCTTCGCTCTCTTTTCAAGCCAAGCATCCACCCTACAAGGAGGGATCTGTCTGTTCTGCTCCTCTTTCAGCTTTCTCTCTGCTATAAAGTAAAAAAAATGAAAAGAAAATATTAGTTTAACTTAGGGCTGGTAATGATTAAAATTTTCGTGTTCAATTAATCAAAACATTTTTTAATCGATTATTTTCGATGAATTATAAAACGCACATACAGATCCAACTACATTGGCCTATACACATACAGCACAGCAATGAAGTAATAAAATGAACTAGGATCACACTAATCCAGCACGTTATTAATCTCACGTGCCCCACTCAATATGGCCGCCGCTTGAGTGGGGCAACTCAGAATAATAACGTGCTGGATTACAAATTTACATAGTATAGTAAAACGTATTAGCTTAATATTTTAAGTAGCAGCACCTGTTCAATCCATTTCATGCAAGGACCTGATTGCAACATATCAGTAAAATTTCAATGGGCACATTTCTGGGAGCGAGATGAGAGGGGGGTTAATGGAGAGCCACATAGTGGCTAAGATATCTTATCTTAACCATAGTGGTTAAGATAAGACAGAAGCTTGGGGCTTCTTGGGCAAACTCACCGGCCCAAGTGGCTCCGTCGGCTAACGAAGGGATGGGGGGAGGAGTCCGGTGACGTCACGGACATAGACGTCACTGGACTCCTCCCCCTTCCCTTCGTTAGCCGACGGAGCCACTTGG
>NW_017306467.1:1652918-1679069 GCF_000935625.1 Nanorana parkeri | reverse complement strand
ATATATATATATATATTTAAATGCAACCAGTGCAAGCACCTGAATTAATCATACTTAGACTAGGAGAGGGAGGGGAAGAACTGGAAGCCAATTAGGTGTGTTGCATGCAAATGTATTGACTGGGAACATGCCGATTGGAGAAGAGAGCAGAATGAATGGCCTCTTTAGTCTGCTGTACCCAAGTACCTGAAATAAGGTGGGTTAATCCTGTTGAGATACACTATGCAGCTGCACTCAGACTACGTGAGAGAGAGAGGAAGGTCTCCTTAGTCTGCTGCTCTGTCACTGTCCATTCAGAAGGTTGGAGGTGGAGAGAGGTAATCATTGTATTCCCTATTTTTTTAATATTTTGCATAGAAAATGAACAACAAGCATCAAGGTAGTACTACTAGCGTCAGATCTACATTACCAGCAACAACAACAATACAAAAATTAACAAACCCATTTACTCAAACATTCATACTTGTCCTCTTCCACCCCATCAATAAAACCACTTGCTTCTCCAGGCAAGAGTTCCATATATCACTACACTTGTTGAGGCACCCTCTTCCATGGAATACACGATGGTATTTCATTAAGTTATCATTGTCCAGTTTAATTGTCATATTGATGTGGGGTGCGTCCAGGTCTCGCCAATGCAGTAGAATGATTTTGTGGACATAAATGGTATCAATTGAAACATAAACCTAGGGAGTTTGATGGGGACATAGTCCTCCAGGATAATTAGCAGAAATACTACAGTGGTTTTAGGGAATGGAATGATTACCTCTCTCCACCTCCAACCTTCTGACTGGACAGTGACAGAGCAGCAGACTAAGCAGACCTTCCTCTCCCTCACGTAGTCTGAGTGCAGCTGCATAGTGTATCTCAACAGGATTAACCCACCTTATGTAAATCCAAGTTGTTCCTTCAGGCGAGCATATATTGATGACCAATAGCTTAGATCTACATGATGTGAAATATGTTGGCACTGTCATGACAGCATTACAGGTAGTTGGAATGAGAAAGAAGGCCCATTTTGTGTAAACAATCTGAAGTGTAGTAAAGAATATATTTAAATTTGAAATATATTAATTTGTCTGCTGTACTAGTGCTCTCGGGATAGATTGAGAATGTATGCAACCAATCATTGTTAAGAGTTATGAAATGGTTGAGGTCCTGCTGCCTTTAATAGACTGTAAATGTTATTGACCACTTTAGAATGTGTGTTGTCCTGCAGCAATCTTTCCAAGGTGCTAAGTTAAAGAGTCACTCGAAGACACCCAAATTGTGTTCTCACAGCATGTCTCAATGAAAGATATCTATATCAGGAGTGTATTGACGTCATGGCAGTTTCTCAGAGTAAGGAGGCAAAGCCAGAGCCGTTACAACCCTGTCCAGAGTCTTCCTGTAGCAACAGATCACTGCCATAGTGATCGGCTTCCTGTAACCAGCACTAGATCACTATAAGAAGTGATCTGCTGCTACACATTTGACCAGATCCAGACTCCCCCATGAATATACAGTCTACATACAGATATGTATTTCACAAAAATAAAAATATCCCCAGGTCACAACAATGTAAGTGAACATAATGTCAATCAAGCATTTAGTGATTGCAAACCTGTGAAAAAGTTGCAGTTTTAGTAATTTGTACCCTTGTGAACCTGACCTAATCTTATTTTAATTTATACTAATAATTTATGCAAACCATTTGGCTCTCCTAAAATAAAACGTATACGTTCTTTTTAAAAAACTTTACCATTCCACTACGTCACATAAAAGTCGCACTATTGTGATATTTGAATCAGCAAACTCTGTTGGGGTAAATATATAGGGGTAAGCAAATTATACAATGAAATCCGGCACACAAAAAGGGGTCCATTAAAACTTTAGTTGTTTATTTTATCTGGCAAATTAAAACAGCAAGCAACAAACAGCTGACGCGTTTCAGCCCACAGCTTGGCCCTCAGGCATGGCATTGATGGAGGAGGCTGACGGAAACCCTGACCAGGCACTGAAGTCTTCATACAGTGTAATGGAATAAAAAGGGGGTAGAGCTACAGTATGTATGTGGTTTGCTATGTAAACATTATAGGTGGAAGAAATGACAAGATGATGCATTTTTCTTTCTAATCTATTTCTACTATTTATTCTTAATAAAAACCAAGGAAATAAAAATATATGTATCCATTTACTACCAAATGAAAGCCCTATTTGTCCTGAACAAAAATGATGCACATTACTTTAGGGTAGACTACAAAACCTAAAAGATATAAAGTGCGGAACCGAGACCAACTGCAATGCATTCCAAGTGGCGCTGCACATACGTATTAGATAATAATGTAAATAAAATGTATTACCATAAAATAATTAGGTAATATAATTCTTACCTTCCACTTTAGCCTTCAGTGCATCCAAATCCTGTGGACTCATGTGGGAGAATCGGCAGGAAGGACCAAAGTCACACTGGCCTAAAAAGCAACATTCACACGTAAACAATCTGAAACAGGAGTTCCCAAATCTATAAGAACTTTACGCAGCAAGCTTATGTGATGCCGTTTATGAAATGGTAAATTAAGTTACAATGGTCACTGCTTAGATCAAACCTGTAACAGTCTGGTTAAACGTGGTCGTAGACAGCTCAATTCAGGCCCGGCGCTAATGTAAGGCAAGGCAAGCGGCCGCTTGAGGGCGCCCTAGGGGTGAGGGCGGGAAAAAATAGTAGCAGTGCCAGCATGCACGGAGCTACGGGCTTTGTCCGTTGTAAGCTCATCCCCGCCCCTATCTTCTCCCTGGTGCGCACGCTTCCTGTGTGGCTGCAGCATAGATTGGGCTCCAGGCTTTGGCTGCTGTAAGCTCGGCCCCGCCCCCTCCCCTCTCTCTGGTGTCTGGTCAGCTGAGCATGCTGCCTGTGTCACGTGTGCGACTCTCTGCGTACAGTGCCCGACTGAGCCGCTCATCATTCACCGTGACTGCACTGCTGCCATCTGGATCTCTGAATGTGTCCCCTGTGGAGTGTACTTCTCATCTTGGACTGCTTAGGTAAGTGTTAACCCTGCCTCCTCCTGATTGTATGCTGCCTCTGCACCATGTGTATATGTTTGTTTGTTTTTTTTCCATCTCTCCTCACTTTGCCTCCTCCCGATCATAAGCTGCCTGAACCATGTGTTACACATGCTGTTGGCAGCTTATTACGATCAGGAGGAGGCAAAGTGGGGAGAGATAGGGGGAAAAAAAAACCTCACTCTCCTCCTCCTGATGATCATAAAATCGTAAGATGCTTGCACCATGTGTATATGTTTGGTGTTTTTTTTTTTCATCTTTCCCCACTGTCCCTCTTCCTGATGTAAGATCAAAGATGTCTGCACCATGTGTATATGGTTTTTTTTTTTTAATCTCTCCCCATTCTGCCTCCTCTGGAATTGTAAGCTGCCTGCAACATGTTTTTTTTTTAGCTCACTCTCCCCACTCTTTAACTATCTCCTGGTCCCAAGCAGCAGGTATTGGTACAGTGTTGGATTGGTGGGGGAGGGCAACAGAGCATTTGTAGTGAGAGAGGAGAGTTCAACACCTAGGGCTGCATTGTGGTGATGGTTGTGGAACTACAAATTTTAGCATTAAAAGCGGGGGATTTTCAATCTGAGCCGACCTGTGACAATGAAACTGTCACACGTCGGCTCAATAGATTGGGAACTGAGCGAACACATACCGTCGCTCGCTCACTTCTTGATCTATCTCTGCAGAGTCTTGACTGTCATTCACGGCTCCCTGCAGGGATTCCCCCCTCTCCGATCCTCCAGCGCTGACTGGCGGAACGGACGGGGGAGGGGGCGGGCACAGCTGGCTCTGCCTCTGGATAGGCACAGCCAGCTGTCAATCCCGTAGCTGGGTGGATCTTGACAGCAATGTCAGAATCCTTTCCGGCGTCTCAGTATACCGCGAGCTGTAGCTTGCGGTATACTGAGCTTTGGGTCACGGGAGAACGCTAGTTTGTGTCCTCCCATGACCCTTAGGAGAACTATGGGGAAAAGCCCTGACGCCATAGTTCTCCTTTAACCTACATGGCTCTAAAACGTTCTAGGGCCGGGACCCCTTGGTAACATTTGCCAAGTTGTGGTGGCCCCCAATGGTAAAATTTAGGGATGACGCGGCTGCTGCAGCGACATCTGGCGGCGTGGCAGGAGAACTGACACTGCTGCGCTAGGAGAGGGCTGAGGAGAACTCTCACCTAGCACAGCAGAAATCACACAGCGACGGAAAAATGCACCTTCGCCTGAGTTGCCAAAAATCCATGCACCGGCCCTGGCTCAATTCAGCAGAAATCGGATGAAACTCGAGCCGTGGTTGGCCCTACGGACACCACCTGGCTTAACAACATTCAACTGAAAAGTCGTAGGAGCAGAAGAAATCAGCTGCTGTCCCTGTTCAGACAGGTGTCAGAACCCTGAAAAGGGATGGCAGCTGATTGCCGTCAGAGGAGATTGCTTCATCCATCCTGTTTAGAAACAATGGAACAAGAGAGATTGGTACATGTATGGCCACACAATGTAGTGTCCCAAACCTGCTAAGCAAAAGGTTTCTGAAAATTTCTGTTTCCAGAGAGCCAGGCAAGTGACCCCAAGGGACAGCCTGAAGCTAGTGCACAATACATGCAACTTGTTTCTTGTCAGTTCATGTCTTCTTCACAGCAAAGAGCTGTACTAAAAAAGTGCACAGACAGTAGGGCTGCAACTAATGATTATTTTCATATTTGACTATAGTAAGCCGATAATTTTTTCGATTAAATCGAATAAAAAAAATTAAAAAATTAAATACCATGATTTATGTAAAAAAAAAACCCCCCCACAAATGCAGCATTGCAGAAATAGAGTTTACTTCAGAATAAAACCGTATGCACATTTCTTAAAATCGCACTGCACTGGAAAGCAGGGCATTGCAGTACCGTGCGTTCAAGTGTGGGCGATTACACTGCGGACGGAAGGTGCATTTGGGATCCATTGAAATGAATGGCACTGCAATGCATCTCCCACAGCAACATTTGTCAGGCTGAAACTGGAAATTACTTTTCCCACCTTTTTTTTATATATTTGTTTTTTAAATAATTGTATATTAGACATTTTAATTAGTTTCATGGATTTAAATAATTGTAAACCTCTAAACCAACATAATAAAATAACCAACCTTTTATTTAAAATAACACACCAAAATTGGACAAAAAAATAAATAAAAATAAAATATATATATTTACTTCATTGCTATCACATGGTGGGGCTCACAAGCCCCCTATGTGATAGCACATTGGAGGGGACAGGTTCTCTTTAAAAGGTGACATTAGGGGTCTTTAAGACACCTTTTCACTTCACTGGGAAATGACAGCTGCCTGCTGAGGCAGCTTAATGTCAACACAGCATGCAGTGGCTGTGAGCAATACCAGCCTGTTATTGGCTATTTTAAATTGCAATAGCCAAAAACACCACTGCCAATCAGCAGAGGAGGGAACTGAAGGAGTGCAATTTTAAATATACAATAGCAAGCTGGCTACTGTTTCCAGCCGCTGATGGGAGACTTGATACCGCCGGCAGAAGAGGGGGCACGGGGGAGCAGAGAAGAAAGGTGGCAGGTAGTGAAGGCACGGAGCGGGGGAGATGCAGTCACCGCAGTCTCTCCTCCCACTGGTGCCGGCTGCAGTGGTCTGTGTCCCCGCTAATTGAAAATCAACTAAATCGATAATGAGAATCATTGACAACAATTCTCATTATTGGATTATAATCAATTTAATCGATGAGTTGTTTCAGCCCTAACGGACAGTGAGATAAGAGCTGTGAATCAAGAGTCTGTCTCCTTTGCAGAACATGGTCAGGAATGAAGAGGAGTGAGCTGAAATAGTCTGTATCTCAGTTACTACTGCACACAGAAGCATGGGATAAAAAGCAACACATACTCTGGGAGTTAGGTGACCGAGCTGTGAAAAAAAATACAAAAGGGAGACTTCTATAAAAAAAAAAAAAAAAAGCTGTGTGCATGTGCCAGACAAAATGACTGTTTCTGCCAATGTTCCTATACCTCCTACATACATTCACTATAAGATAAAACCACAACCTACTGCAAACACTTTACAAGGGAAAAAACAAACGCCTGACAACATATATTTGTAAGATAACGTCTTTATGTTATCGCTTTTTTTTTGGTTTTTTTTTTTCCCTTTTTTTTTTTTTTTTTAATTACAGGACTATTAAACAAAGTACCCACCCGTCTGAAGGAAACGTCTGCACAATTTCTTACACTCTTCTTCTGCAAGGATTTCAGCGGCATCTGTGAATAAGAAAATATGTTACAAAGTATTAAACATACCTAAAAGACTAAAAAGAGCAAATAGATGAAGGATGCAAGAAATCATCTTGGTGGCAACCCAACAAACCTTCCAGCACACCAAACAGTAATTCCATAGTCTGGCGGGAGCCAAAACATTTTTATTTTGTTTTAGCTAGGTCTGGAAGGGACAGGAAGTGATGGAAAACCTCTCCAATGCCTGTTCAGACTAAAGCAAGAATGCATTCTGGGGCGAGAGGAGAAGGGGTGGAACCTCTAACAATGTTTTTTGCTGTCTGTGTCTTCCTTTCTCTGATCAGGTCATGCTATACATATACAGGGCTCTGATCAGGTCATGCTATACATATGCAGGGCTCTGATCAGGTCATGCTATACATATACAGGGCTCCGATCAGGTCATGCTATACATATGCAGGGCTCCGATCAGGTCATGCTATACATATACAGAGCTCTGATCAGGTCATGCTATACATATACAGGGCTCCGATCAGGTCATGCTATACATATACAGGGCTCCGATCGGGTCATACTATACATATACAGGGCTCTGATCAGGTAATACTCAGGGGCGGACCGACCATTCGGGCAGTCGGGCACGGACCGAGGGCTTCAGAAGCAAGTTGCTGGAAGACTGCTCAGGTAAGCCTGCACTCCCCCCCCCCACATGGTTCTCTTTAATGTATTGCTGGGATAGTGGGATTTGTCGTCCTCTACAGCTGATGGTACATTGTGCTGTATATTATACACAGCACAATGTACCATCAGCTATAGAGGATGACAAATCCTAGCAATACATTATACACCGATAAATTTATCTACGGCGTCTCTTCCAGGTGCGCACGTCATGAAAACAGCTGATTCGGATGACTCGGCCCCACTGGAAGTGAGCGGAGCACAAGGGGGCCCCATAATCTTGTATTGCCCGGGGGCCCCATGTGTTGTCAGTCCGCCCCTGGTCATACTATACATTTACAGAGCTCCGATCAGGTCCTGCTATACATATGCAGGGCTCCGATCGGGTCATACTATACATATACAGGGCTCTGATCAGGTCATGGTGTCTCACCTCTGAATAGGTCATACCAGACTTTCTTACACTTCTGGTGCTGCACTCCATTTAGATGTTTCTTGCGGTTGTGCAGATTGTCCTGGAAAGAGCGGTCACAATAGTCGCAGAAATACCTCTTGCCCATCGCAAAGGTTTGTCGCTCTCCCCACCATAAACTGCTTCCGGAAGTCCACTATCACAACACACAACCAAACTCTCTGCTACCTCCTCCCACCGGGGTGGAGGGGGGCACGGGGGCTTTGATACCTAAGCACGCATGCGCTGTAAGCTATACCCGGAACTGCGTGCGCCTGCCCGAGAGATACCCAATGTGATTGGTCAGTGGACAGGAAGCCTTCCCGTACAGTGCTCTCAGTGAGTGAAGAAGTCACTTCCTGCTAACAGGCCATCGGTCACCATGTCTATTCTGAACACAGTGTACCGCTCGCTGTTCCGCCGGACTTCCACCTTTACTCTCTCCATCGTGGTCGGAGTAGTGTTGTTCGAGAGGGCGTTCGATCAGGGGGCTGATGCGTTGTTCGAGCACCTGAACCAAGGGGTAAGGACCCGGGAGTGAAGGGAAGCTCAAGGACATCGAAGGGTCAGCGGTGGAGGTGGAGAGTACACGGGGCAGTGGCAGGACTGGGGAGCACTGTAGTCAGTTCTGAGCCTGCATAGGCTGCAGGGGGAAATGCTGGCCATACACTGGGCAGTTTTCTGGTAGTTTCAATGGGAAGCGAATGGAGCGATCAAAGCAATGTACCGCCAAGTATTCATGTTTCCATCTGTATGGAAGGTTGTATTGATGCGTGCAACTGATTTACCACTTAAACGGGTTAACATTACTAGTGACCATGATTAAAGTGTAACTGGGCAAATACAAGATGACACGTGATTGCCAGACAAAACAGAGGCCACAAACCTTTAATAATAGTATTGGCTCACAGATGTCAACACTTGTATCATATAGATTTTAAAGAGGAGCTTGCAAAACCCCTTGCTCTAAGGCCCCGTTCACAGTAAGCGATTTCTGCCGCGATATCGTGCATTTTTGCAGCACGATATCGTGAGAAGTCGTCGGCCAATCCTATTCAATGGAGATGTCTTAACTCCATGTCGCCTGTCGCTCCAGAAGGACCCTTTTTCTGCGGATTTTGCGTGATTTTTCTATTTTTTAATGGAGCCCGACGGTGAAGGTCGCGCTACCGTCGCTGGATCGTCACCCCAAAAGTAGTGCTATCCCGGCCGTGCGGATCCGCTGCAAAAGGTATGTCGCTTAGTGTGAATGGGGCCTCAGATTGTAGATCAATATGGAACTGGGAGTAGGGAGGGCATAGCATCCAAACCCAATAATGCAGATTACCAGTCCTTGGATGTGATGGCTGCATTCACCTTCATTGTCCTGGCTAGGAAACATTTTTTGCAAGCACAGGAAATACCGGCAGACAGAAATGCAGTGCCCTTTTTATTTCCTGTAAGCTGACAGCAAAAACAAACTTAAAGGAGAACTATGGGGTCAGTGTTTTCCCCCATAGTTCTCCTTAGGGTAACGGGAGGACACAAACTAGCGTCCTCCTGTTACCCTAAGCTCAGTATACCGCAAGCTACAGCTCGCGGTATACTGAGACGCCGCACCTGGAGCGGATCCCGACGTAGATGACGGGATCCGCCCATCTGCGTGAGTGACAGCTGGCTCTGCCTATCTACAGGCAGAGCCAGCTGTACCCGCCCCCTCCCCGTCTGTTCCGCCAGTCAGCGCTGGCAGATCGGAACGGGGAGAGGGGAATCCAGCCCCTCCCCCTGTCGCGGCAGAGAGCCGTGACAGGATCGAGAGGTGAGGGAACCCGGTATGTGTTCCCTCACCTCCCGATCTACTGAGCCGACCTGTGACCGTGTCATTGTCACAGGTCGGCTTAGAACTATGAGGTGAGTGGAAATCACTCATCTCATAGTTCTCCTTTAACCAGGGTGTACATGAGCGGATTTTAGCCAGTTCCTGATTAACCAGATGACATTCTGCCCTTGGCACCCTTCCACTGTGACAGCTTGAAAACATTTGGGTTAAAAATGAGCCTAGTCTGTCCTGTGGTATTTCATGTTCTTCATGCTGCCTTATACAACACCTTTATGAACAGATGAAACTCATTTTTTTTTTCTAGTTATTTTATGGGCACTTTACACGTTATGCTTGTAACCTCTTGACAGGACGTGAGCCAAAACCAATGAGAAATCTTCCGTGTAATGACAATGTCCTATCTACTATTTACAGACATGATGATGTCTTCTGGTCTGTGGATCAGACAGGATAGAACTGTTTTCAAGAACTCTGTATTGATTGTCATGTTTTCTGATACACATTGCAGTAGGGATGCACCGATACCATTTTTCAAAACCGAGTACAAGTACCAATTGTTTTCCTCAAGTACTTGCCGAAACCAATTACTCATACTTTTTTTTGTTAGTGTCATGTGACAGTTTTTCTAAAACAATACAGACGTGATTTTAGGACAGTGATGAAGTGCCAGAGCCAGGTCCCAGCTGCAGACACTGTGCCCCTTGTAGTTCTGCCACTGACTCCAAGCTGTAGAAGGACTACAAATCCTACCAATACATTATACAACAATGCAGAATGGCATGCACAGGCTATAGAGTACTACACATCCCAGCAATGCATTATACAGCAAGGTATAATGGCACTAGCTATAGAGGACTACAAATCCTAGCAATGCATTATACAGCAGTGCAAAATGGTGCTGGCTATAGATGACTACGAATCCCAGCAATACATTATATAGTAATGCAGAATAATACCACCAGCTACAGAGGACTACAAATCCCAGCAATACATTATACAGCAATGCAGAATAATACTACCAGTTACAGAGGACTAGAGATCCCAGCTATACAGCAATGCAGAATAATACATGAATTTGCTACATACTCTGTACTGGCACTCTGCTCTGGGGTGCCAGCCTGATGTCTCGGGTGGAGGGTCTCCGGAGGAAAAGATGTGTGGGCTGGCAGAATTGCTATAAACAGGCGCCCCGTGGTTCCCAAGAAAGCTGCTGCCAAGTCCCCAGCAAGCAGGGGACCTAAGGCAGCCGCTTTCATTTGAAAATTTAAAGCGCCGGTATCCGTTTTTGGTATTGGGACATTTTCACGAGTACTCATAAAAATGTCAAGCATCGGCACAGATACTGGTATCGGTGCATCCCTACTCTTAATGAACAAAAAGATGAATAAGAAGTGGATTGAAGCGACCAGAGCAATGTCTCCAATACTTCCTGACCAGATCTAGCACCCCGGCTGACAAACAACATGCTTTTGAAAATGTAGAGACTTCTGCTTTTTTGTGTGACTTTATGGGTGTACATTTTTGAGTTGTAAAGCTGAAATGGAAATCTGCTGTTGTAGATTGAGTTGATGGAAACGCTGTGACATGTCAACAACTGGTCGTCAAATATTGGATATATCCTGCACTTGAACAAATGTAATAAACTATTCTACATGTATTCTTTTCGCTGTTTGTTTGTTTTCCTATAAGCTTAAAGTACTAGAAGCTTAATGAAAGCTGAATAATCAGTAGGGCTGCAACTAACGATTATTTTCATACTCGATTAGTTGGCCGATTTTTTTTATTTTTTATTTAGTTTTTTTCTGATTTTAATTGGATAAAACATTTTTTTAGTTTTTAATTGTATATTTAGTTAAACGAGATCTATGAGGTGAGTTATTTACACCAGCCCCTAATAGTTAAAGCCGACCTGTGACAAAGAAGCTGTCACAAGTCGGCTCTATTGATCGCAAAGTGAGCGAACACATACCGTCGCTCGCTCACTTCTCGATCATCTCCCTGCCGAGAGCCATGACTGTCAGTCTCTGCTCCCTGCAGTGATTCTGATCCTCCAGCGCTGACTGGAGGAACGGGGTGGGCGGGCACAGCTGGCTCTGCCTCTAGATAGGCAGAGCCAGCTGTCACTCACGCAGCTGGGTGGATCCCGACAGTATTGGCGGGATACGTCCCGGCTGCGGCGCTCTCAGTATATCGCGGGCAATAGCTCGCTATATACTGAGCTTTGGGTCACGGGAGGAGGTTAACATATGTTCTCCCGTGACCCTAAAGAGAACTATGGGGAAATTAATCACTAATTTAATGTTAGTCAATTAACTTTCATTTATTTAACATTAAATATTTCAGTGAATTACTAAATATTGATTAAATGTTTATTTAATGGACATATGTTAATTCTTTCTACATAGCTTTCATCCATGGCATAGGTCACAGAAAGAACTTATGCAGGAAGGAAAACTTTACCAAGCCGACTTCTCTCACTAGACGCCTTTGTCTCTATGAATCCAATTGGCTGCATGCTTACATCCGCATCCTGATGTGTGGATTCATATGTATGAGCCGATTGGCTAGAGATGACATTTTTAATATCGCCTAGCTTGAGTGCGGGAGAGGGTGTTGCTAGACACACTGCTGCACGCGGCTCCGCTTCGGGCGGTGCCCGAATGTTCGGTCCATGGTCAGCTTGGCATTCGCCGGCACTCCTAAACACTTTTCCCTGGGACGGTGCGGCCTGTCAACAACACGCACGCACGCGAGTGTGGCGGGGAGAATGTGAGGAGCTACAAGCAGCCCAACTAATCGATAATGAAAATCATTGAGGACTATTTTTGTTATGGATTATTATCGACTTTGTCAACTAGTTGTTTCAGCCCTAATAATGAGTCTATTCTTCAAGCCTTTGTGTATAGAGGACAATAAGGTACCAGAAACTTAGTGTGGGTCTTATGGTTGAGTGTAATTAAGCAGACAGGCCAGGTTCCATTCCACTTGTCATATACACTGAGTGGCCAGATTATTATGACCACCCCATCAGTACTTTGTTGGGCCACCTTTTGCCTTCAATACTGCGGCGATTCTTCTTGGCATTGACTCCACGAGATGTTGAAAGGTGATGCGAGGAATCTGACACCATGCCTGATGAATAGCACTCTCCAGTTCTGTGAGATTTGATAGTTGTGGAACCAGCTGCCTGATGGCTCTTTCAACTTCGTCCCACAAATGCTCAATTGGATTGAGATCTGGTGATTGTGGGGACCACCTAAGCAAGGTAAAGTCTCCCTCATGTTTTTGAAACCACTCCTGCACAATACAAGCACCGTGGCATGGCGCATTGTCTTGTTGGAAGAAGCCATCAACATTATAGGATGAACTTGATCAGCAACGATACTTTGGTATGTTGTGCTATTCAGACGTTGTTCCACACGTATTAAAGGGCCCAAATCATGCCAGGAAAACATGCCCCAAATCATAACACTGCCCCCACCAGCTTGAAGGGTTGTACTCATGCATGTGGGGTGCATGCTTTCATGCTGTTTCCGCCAAATTCTCACTCTCGCTCTGCATGATGCAACTGGAAACGTGATTCATCGGACCACATTACTTATTTCCAATGCTCGACTGTCCGATCCTTGTGTTCCTGTGCGAATTGGAGACGTTTTATCTTGTTAACTGCAGACAGCAAAGGTGTTCGAACAGGCCTTCGGCTTCCATATTCCATACGATGCAGTGTACGGCGAACAGTGCGTTCAGAGATCATTTGAGAGGATCCCTGATTAAGATCTGCAGTAATTTGATGCACTGTTGCCCTTCTGTTGTCTTGTACTAGCCTTGCCACTCTCCGTTCTGCCCTAACATTGACAATTCGCACGTTCAGACCCAGATTTTCGGCCGACAGCCCAGTCTTTAAATACTTTAACAACAGCTGCTCTTGAACATTTAACGAATCCTGCTGTTTTGCTGATACTCTCTCCATGGCTCCGAGCGCCAACAATCATCCCACGTTCAAAGGCTGTTAAATCGCGTTGTTTACCCGTATCTTCCATAAAAATCACTTCTACTGTCGTGGTAAACAACCTGCTTCGCTGTTTATAATGGCCTGGCCCTCTAGCAACTTCAGCGCCAAATTATAGCTAATTTGCCCACAAACGTCACGTGGTCATAATAATCTGGCCACTCAGTGTATTTGCTCTTCTTTATTCATGATATTTGTAAAACTGTGCCCTTACCTATACCCATGCATATCAGTTTGGCACTTACACAGGGCATCATCATCATCTTCTGAAAGCTCACACACAATACAATCTGACTGTACAATCCCCTTTAGATCTACCAACAACTATGCAAGGGCTTGCTTGATTGGTATAAATTGATTGGACACCTTCGGTAGGTCTTCACATTGCATAGTTTTGGAAAATCTCTAGTTGGTTGCAGGGTGTACTTTATACTTCACTTTGCTCCTGTAGCGAACAGTGCAGCATGGAAATAAATGAAGGGTAAGTCTTAAGTGCCCAGCAAAGTATTTCTTTACATTTTTGCTCAAGTACTTGCACTTATGTCTGTAAGCAGCTGGCTCCAACTCTCTCATTTCCACATCCCTGAACTTCCTGTCCAGTAGAGGAACACAAGGACAGCACAGTCTCCAGCAGCTATCCATCCACTAGTTTGGAGAAGGGAAGAGGAGAGACTTGCCTTGCACCAAGGCTGGGCCTTGGTTGGCCTTGTGGGAAATCCGGCCCTGCTCACAGTGGGTGTGTGTTTGTGGAGACACAGCTTGCAAGCACACACAAGGGTGTCCACCCTAAAACAGGATATCAGGACCAGCTGATTTAGTAAGAAACTAAAACCTCTAAACATAAAGGTGCAGCATCCATTGTAGCATTTGAAATGGCTTGAAAACTCTTTCATTTTAATATCACTTTAAGTTAACCTGTTGCTTTGCACTGCATTGATAAAGTTCACGTTCACTTTAAAGGCATCTGTGGTGTGAGAAATTGCCTGCAATGTGCCATGAACTACTACTCCAGTGAACAATCTAATAGCTTCATTGCCATTGTTTCAAAGATTGGACATCACCTATTGTGTTAGACAGGTGCTATTGCACATTTCCTTTAATGCCAGCCTTTTAAATATTTTGGAACAAGGGCAATCTTTGCATCAAAAAAACCTCTTTATTGGATTGAACTGATGTGTACATCATTACTAGTCAAGCAGCAGTCGCGTTAAGGTGTAGAGCTCTGCAGACTCAGCAATTTTGGGAATGTTTACTGATAACTGAATTACACTGTGGAAAATACATAATTTGTGTGCGCGGTGCTCAGAACGGTAGTGTCCCCGTGGGAATTGTTTCTGCACGACATGCAGAACTTTGTGAAAGGCTTTCTGTGTAAAAATGGGGATAGTCACATAACTCATATATTATTAGTCTTTTCCTGTGGGGAGATTTCAAGTCCTTTCCACTTTTTCAGCCAAATTGGAATAACACCTACTTTATATTTGTTATATGTTCCCATTCACATTGCATACCTTGGAAAAAAAATATTTAAAATATGTTGCTTATATTTATAATTTTTACTTACCTTCTATGCAATGTTAAGGAGGGGGCTGTGGGAAGTTGTTTCCCTGTCTGTACTGTGCTGGCAGATTTCATTATCAGTTATAAACTAGATTCCAACACTATCTGTCCAAACAAAGGGTTAAAGACTTAGAAGCATTATATGTTAAGAAGAAGAAGCTCAGTCTGTCCCTCAGTTTGACCCCCTGCTTTCACTTCAAACTGCTCAGAGTAGCCTGGAATCTGCACAAAGGCCACAAAGGTAAGAAATGTACACTATATTGCCAAAAGTATTGGGAAGCCCCTCCAAATCATTGGATTCAGGTCTTCCGTGAAATTTCCTTGCTACTAAATATTCCACCGTCAACTGTTAGTGATATTATAACAAAGTGGAAGCGACTGGGAACAACAGCAGCTCAGCCACGAAGTGCAAAATGACAGAACGGGGTCAGCGCATGCTGAAGCACACAGAAGTCGCCAACTGTCTGCAGAGTCAATAGCGACGGACCTCCAAAATCCTGTGGCCTTCAGATTGGCACAACAACAGTGCATAGAGAGCTTCATGGAATGGGTTTCCATGGCCAAGTAGCTGCATCCAAGCCTTACATCACCAAGTGCAATACAAAGCGTTGGATGCAGTGGTGTAAAGCACGCCGCCAGTGGACTCTAGAGAAGTGGAGATGTGTTCTCTGGAGTGACTAATCATGCTTCTCTGTCCGGCAGTCCGATGGACGTGTCTGGGTTTGGTGGTTGCCAGGAGAATGGTACTTGCCTGACTGCATTGTGCCAAGTGTAAAGTTTAATGGAGGGGGGATTATGGTGTGGGGTTGTTTTTCAGGGGTTGGGCTTGGCCTCTTAGTTCCAGTGAAGGGAACTCTTAAGGCATCAGCATACCAAGACATTTTGGACAAATTTCATGCTCCCAACTTTGTGGGAACAGTTTGGGGATGGCCCCTTCCTGTTCCAACATGAGTGCGCACCAGTGCACAAATCAAGGTCCATAAAGACATGGATGAGCGCGTTTGGGGTGGAGGAACTTGACTGGCCTGCACAGAGTCCTGACCTAAACCCGATAGAACACTGTTTGGATGAATTACAGCGGTGACTGCGAGCCAGGCCTTCTCGTCCAACATCACTACCTGACCTCACAAATGCACTTCTGGAAGAATGGTCAAACATTCCCATAGACACACTCCTAAACCTTGTGGACAGCCTTCCCAGAAGAGCTGAAGCTGTTATAGCTGCAAAGGGTGGGCCAACTCAATATTGAACCCTACAGACTAAGATTGGGATGCCATTAAAGTTCATGTGAATGTAAAGGCAGGCGTCCCAATACCTTTGAAAATATAGTGTATTTAAAAAATATATATATTTCTTGGTATGCTGTATGAATATAGATACACATAACAAACATATAGTGGTGTTTTCTCACATTTGACTGCATTTTAAAGTGAATCTGTCACAGGCCTAATACAGCAGCTAAACACTAAGTACAGTGTTTATTGACAATCAGAGGACTGTTAGGTTTCTACTTTCTTTCTGTCAACAACTAAATATGTCTTCAGAAAGCTTCCATTGTTTGATTTACAAGCAGAATGTGAAGCAGTCAACTCACTTTCAGAACAGGTTATTTGCCTGGAATCAGCATGCGGGTAAAAGAATGACAGCCTCCATCTGAAAGGTATTTACCTTGATGACAGATTCCCTTTAAAGACTTGACTTTCTCTAAACTGACTTTTTATAAAGTAACTAGTAGCCCGAACTGTGGCTATCCAGGGAATGTTTTATTACTCCTACTAATGTCCTTCTTTTTCTCATGTATGCCACCGCCGTGCCTTTGTTTGCATCTGGATTGGATGATGAGGTGCCAAGGCCTATTCTGCAGCCTGAATGGCTGGCATCTGTTGTGAGCATCTTTCCAAAAGATGGGAAGGAAGGACTTCACAAGTTCTATGGACAACCTAGTCGTCGGTGCCAAACGAATTATTCTGTCCAGGGACTGGACCGGCTTGTCCCACAATGACAGGTGGTTGGTTTGTAGAGGTAGAGAGTGAAACTCAGCAAACAGGACTGCTTTGAAGGAGGTTACCATTAGACTTAAGACTCTGAAGCAAAAGCGAGCTGGACAACTTCTGGACTGGAGAAATCGAATCTGAGAATTGAGAGTCTTAAGTTTCCACTGTGGAAGAAACATTCTGACGTGCACTGTATCCAGATCTAGACATAAATACTCCAAAGAAGTTGGTTCCAGCAACAGTGTCAGAAGATTCAGGATCCATCTGAACTCCTGTCATGTTTACACAATTAAAGCCACATTGCCCGACAGACTACCTCCTGTTGAGGTAACAGTCAGCACAGGCTAACTATCCAACAATGGGGATGTAGCGAGAGCACAGAAGGGCTAATACTAGGGTTAGCAGCCCAGCAGCTTGGTAAACACTGGAGGTGCAGACAAGAGGTCGAAGGACAGGGCACAAAATTGGTAGTGTAGGGGGCCACAGCAAAGTGTAGGAAATGCTGATGTGCTGGAAAGATGAGGACATGTAGGAAGGCATCCTCGATGTCCATTGAAGCTAGCAAGTCTCCCTGGTGAAGGGAGGCAGTGACAAACCTGATGGATTCCATAAAGAATTTCTGAGCCCAAATAAATACATTTCAGTGCTTTTAGAATCAAGATGGAGGCAATATCACCTTTGTGTTTGAGAATGTTTAACAGGTTGGAGTGAAGCAGCCCATCACAACTGTAGCTTAAAGCTACAACAATTTGTTCCAAACTTTCTATAACTAAGGGATCAACTGAAGCACTGGCTATATTGCTTTTAAGGGACTTTGACCCTTAAAAGGCAAGGTTTGGAAAAGTAAGGTCACAGCCAAGATAGGGTGAAATGGAGGGCCTGCCAGCAAAAACAGTTCTAGAGAATGCTTCCAACGGTTTATGTGTTGGGTCCTTAAAGACAGGTTCATCCTCCACTAGTACAGTGGTTGGTTTAAGGCGGCACACTACTCGATCCACAATGGGGAGGACACCTTTTTTTTTTTTACAAAGTCCCTTCTAATGGTTACAAAGCTAATACATGTTTGGAGGGAGAAAACCATGTCCAGGTGTTTCCAATCTTGTAGATGTAGACCTGGAACAGCAGGTACACTGGGTAAGTCTTTGCAGTCTCAGGGGCCCTAAAGGACTATAGACTGGGAACAGCACTGGTAGAAGCAACACGCTGATCCTGATAGTTTCAGAGTAGCACGCACAGCATCAATAAGAGCTGAATGGGTCTCTTTCAATTTGGGAGTAATGGCAGGGAACTAAGAACCCTTAGAGGCAAGCTCTAGGTAAAGACTGGAGAGACTCAGAATCAGTCTCAGGAACTGATGGCTCAGAGGCTGCTGGAAAACCAGATACAAAATCCACAGGGGAAGGTGCGAGAGTGTGCGTGTGGTCTCTGCAGTCAGAATCAGCAAATACTAATACATACAATAAACAGCACTTTGAGGGTTTTCTTAATACGGGGTGAACAAATGATTATGGAATTCAGAAGCCAATCTGTCCAATCCAGGAGCCAGCCCCATTGACAACTAAAAAAATCCCTCAAAAGTTAGATGCCAGCTATAATATTTAAGGACCATTGGCTACCTGGTTGATGGGATTTGTCCAGTGCTTTCCTGTCCTAATACCACATATGAGTAAAAATAGATCATATATCACAAAAGTAATAACAAAAAATAGTGTAGTGATAAAAAAGTCCCAAAATCCAGAAAATTTGAAATTTAAATGTGTTAATCAAAAGTGATGAATCTTCTTACATCTTTCCAATGTTCTCTTGTGTATAAGCTCAGTGCAAAACTAATTCACCACCTGATGGTAAACAAAAAACTCACCAGACCTTTTATTATAGACGGTCAGAAACAAGCAATATATAAACACAATGGTCCTGGGATAGAATCAAATCAAATCTTTGACATTCCAGGATTCATCTCAAATGTCAGAGGATTTCACTGTACAGAATTTACAAAAAAAGTAGGCACGGATAAGCCCATAGCAAGACAAAGTTTGTTTTTAATTATCTTTTCAATAGACAACTTACATTCAACGTGCACAATGCATCTCACATAAAAAAGGTACAATGTCCCACAACCAGGTCCAGAATATAATACGGGTGGCACTGCTAGTGATACATTTGCTCTTAGCATGCAATGGCCTGGCCGACCCAGTGGATTGGTTTCTCACTGGGTGTATACTCAAGGGAGGATTGGAAGGATATATCGAGATTCATCACTTTGGACTTTTGATCATCACATTTAGATATCACATTTTCTGGATGTTGGGAGCTTTATATGTAATTACTTTGTTATATGGTGACACAAGAAGCAGGTGAAATTGTATAGACTGGTTTACTTTAAGTTTGAATATCTCTTTTTTAATGATGTGTACAAAATATGACATTTGCTATACTAGTCCAGCACTGGTGAAATGCTAAGATGGTATCATTCCTTTATTCCTCTTGCGGTCTGCCATTGATCGTCGATTGTGATTTGCTCTGGCTCCCTTGTTTGCTTCTTTCTTCCTGCGCTCCTGTATTGTTTCGCGGTTCTGTCCCTGACCGCGGGCTGTCCCCGCAACAGATGCTGTGTTATCATGTCTGAAACTGAAAAGACAAATGCATATTGTACTTTGTTCAAGGGAAAAATAGCAGCTATTGCATATTACCTCCCATCAATGCAGTAGAAAATGTGCTGCTTGCCAAATTTAGATCCCGCACAGCCCAGCATAGAACCTGCATAGCCCACCTGAGAGTCCACACAGCCCATCATAGACCCTGGATAGCTCACCATAGAACCTGCACAGCCCATCATAGACCCCGCATAGCCCACAATAGAACCTGCACAGCCACCTGAGAATCCGCACTATTTCACTAATGGCTATTATTTTACCTAGACTTCTACTTTCAGAGCTGTATTTGGAGCATCATTACCAAGCTCCATGTTTTAACCATGTCTATTCCAGCATGTTTCTTGATTTCCAAAAAATAGTGCCAAAAAATGAATTCATTCATGAATTCATCTACTTGTCTACTCATTTTAGGGGTTTTCATGCTGTCCTGGAATTTTATTGATATCTTTTATAGCAGAAAGTAAAAGGAAACAGTTTTTTTTTTTAAATGTTAACCTTCCGGAACAAAATAAAAAAAAACAGTGGTTAAAAGCACCAAAAGAAAGCTTTATCAAAAAAAAATTATATAAAATGAATTTAGTTAAAGTTTTGCATGACTGAGTAATTGTTAGTCAAACACAGCATTGTGGCCTAGTAACAAAGGGGTGATTACAGGCTGCAACTCAAGTGGATAAGGACTGTGTATCTCCCCGTCATACACTACTAGTTACAAACAGGTAATAAAGTTAATACAGATGAACATGCAAGTGTGCAGAAGCACTAGGTGTGATCAAGCCCTAAAAAAAGGTAGAAACGAAAGCTACGTGCAATTTAGAAAATGTTTGGCTAAAAGTGGAAAACAATCTGAAATTACTTTTGAGTATAAAGAGGAATGTGAAAATGTCTATCATGTTTTTGGATAAAGCTCTTCCCTAAAGTATAATCGATATATTATTGCTTATAGGTAGTAAGCCATGTATGTTGTTTAGCAGTTATAAAAGCTGCTGTCCACGTGCAGTCAGATAAGTTGATTGTGCAGTCTGAAAGCCACATTTTTTCCTTTTTCTGCAGTCTGAACAGTCCAAAAATAGGATTTTGTTCTTACTGAAAAATCCTTTTCTTGGGAGTCCATTGAGGGACACCGCTCTGAAGAATTCCGACATGTAGGGTTATGCAGCTGGCAGCAGCATAACCCTATCTCTCAAAATCCGTCAATGGATGATAGATAAATGTACGAGAACACCAGAATTTTGTCAGCATATCAGATTATAGTAGAGATTTCTAGAGTTCAAGATCATAGTGAGGTGAAAAACACTATAAAAGAGTACAATTCTAAGAGCACTACTCCAAGGAAGCCATTGTTTCCATACACAGCAACAATGTCTCCAATATTAGACCTATCTGTTAAAAAACAGCCAGTCTGGATGCACAATGGGTCCAGGGCCATGCAGATACCTTCTGTTTTAAGAGGACTCCGCTGTGCTTCCAAAGAGACTCCTTTAAAATGCTTACCCTTTCCTTGCGTAGTAATTTGCTCTTCTGGCTTCTGCCCGTTCCCTCAGCACTGCTGGGTCCTGAATAAAGTGATCGGGCTGTTAAGAGAAAAGAAGTGGCTGGTCAGCTACAGTAGGTATGCAAAAACAAAGTGCAGAATAAGCCTGTGTAATTAACAGAGACATGCAAATCATCATTTACAAAAGGCAAACACATTACATGTCTACACATATCTTTACAAGCACATACAATGTGTGCATGTATATTACTTTTAAATGCAACCTCCTCCTTTTTCTTTATAGATACCTTTGGACCAGTTTCCTCTTCAGCCTCGTCCTCATCTATTTCCTCCTGTACATCTCTGTCTCGTGATCTTAGCACTTGAGGAGTGGTGAAGGGTCTGGAATAAAGGGAAGTAAACGACACACAATACATAATGAATACACTATTTCAGGAGATAACAGAAGGATGTGGGGAAAGAGTAGTTAGAGCTTTATAATCAGTAGCCTATGGAGTGCTAAATCAAGTCATATTTTGTGCAACGGCTAGTTGTTCGGCATTCAGAGCTGTTGAAAACCAAAACAAACCAAACATTTTTCCCAAAAAAGCTGATAAAAAATAAGTACTCAAGCATCAGCTTTATCTGTTGAAAAATATAAAAATAGTGTAGCAATACCAGGGAACTGGTTGCAAATAACTATATAATAATTATGACTGATGGCCAGGAACATCAGAAATGCAGAATACAAGTGAGAGTGCTGCTGAAGAGAAATGAACAGCCAAACCTATGCTTACCTGCGACTGATCAGCTCATCATCAGAATCTGCATCATTTGCTCCAACCTGGTTCCCATCATATGTATCATCATACTCATCATCATAATCTTCATCCACGATGTGTACTTCAGAGACCATATTATACTGAGCATAGCGCTCTTTCTGTGCAGATATTTCACTTTTATCTGCCAGCAGTTGTGCTGCAGTTTCCGGTTTCCTAGAAAAAGGAAAAATGTTTAAGGCTTAGCACGTATTAAGCAAAACAAAACCCCAAAAAACAAAAACAGTACAAACATTATGCTTAAAAAATTGTTTTCCCTAAATGTCCAGCTTAGGTACTTCCCAACCATCCAAGTATACTCTTACTTTACTTTATTATAACTATTATTGTTTTACTGCATTATGTGCCTGCCCTAGCTTCCTATATTGCCTATATTTCTATTTCTCTTGTCCGCTATCATTCCCTAAGATCTCATATATACACAGCAAGAACCCAACGGGTTCAGGGGAACCAACGGTGCCAACAGGTGATTGCAACGCTTACTTAATACCTAGTCTGTTTGGAAAAGAAACAATGTTGTACCTCAGATTTGCATCTCGTTTAAATGCTTTTGTTTAAAGTGGTAATGATGACCATTGATACCTTTAATGATATCACAATACGATATGTTATGTCTTGTTCTATTTTACAAAGTACCGTCTGCACCCTACGGGGGCAGACTGAAATGACTTGTTGTTTGTATTATGTTTTTATCTGCCAAAACCTCTCTGTAAAACAGGAGAGTGCTATTCAATACGATCTTCAAGTTTACCTTCCCGATACTTAAACAGCTGTGTACTATACCTACAATAATAATCTGATACAAAATCAAAGAATAAAATCATAAGAAAAGCAGAGGAATAAAACTATGCTTTATTATATACTTAAATCCTATCCTACATATCATGTGAAATCCATAAAATATGTTTACATATAAAAACTGGGTTAATTTAATGTAGCTGGACTGTTACACCAGGATCCCTAATTTGTGGGGAATTTAGCATTACAATTAGTTGAAAGATGATTATTAATCTTTGCTACATAGCAGGAGTGTTAAGCTGACTACGTACTTTAAATTGATTATACAATTCATTTCAACAACTCTGCAGTGCATGTGTCTAGTAAAATTTGTTTAAGCTTCTGAAATAAAATGTCCCTAACAGGAATACAGACCACGGAAATGTAGTGTTTTACATGGCAGAACTAAAAGAGCATTATACTACGGGTCCCTAGTATAAGATCTAGACACCATTAATCTAATTGATTCTTACTTCCTCCCTTTCCAAATCCTTGATGTGTCCACATGGTCTCTGCTGAAGACATCAAACTCATCATCCGCAAAAACATTTGACCTTGAAGAGAGAAGAGGACACGGATCCACTTTCTGCTGCCTGTAAAGCATGAAGAACAATGTCACAACAACAGCAGTGTAAAATACAAACAATAAACCAACAAATCACCAATCTCCCTAGGAGAAGCAATGTGTATCTACCCGTTTTCACTTCTGGATTCCTATACTAAAACACACAGACCCACCACTAATACTCTAGCACACTAGCTTAATATTTAATATAGAAAGTGTATCCTAGCCAAAACATGTTTTCTTTTTTTGTTAAGGGCAGAGTGGGGAATTATTAAAATGCCTCTCTCTTTATTATCTGGGAAACAGCTTTGCGATCTGTCCTGATGACCACTGTCACTCGGAATGAAAGTGAAGGGAAATCCAAAATCTGATGTCGGTCACCTGTTCCAGTGACATTACTCTTAAAAATCAGCATCCATGCTTTAAAACACTCACTGACCTCTGTAGCTACTGGCAATGTGAAGAAATTCATCCTTAAAGATGAACGCCAGGCCAAGAGCCAAGTAAACAGATGAAAAACAGATGCAAGTTGCCTTATGTGCCAAGGAATTTGATTTCTGTCCATCCAATTCTGAGATTTACAAAGCTCTGCCCTACAGCGCAGCCTTGTCTGGCAGGGTAGGAGACATTTCAGTTCTCTGCTGCAATTAAACACTTACAGGTCTTGTTCCTCCCCCAGTTTGTAATTGAACAGTGAAAGGAGAAGCAGCAGACTGATGAGTTTACTTTCTTCTATCAGTCCTTGTTAAAAGGAGAACTATGAGGTGAGTGCTTTTCACTCACCTCATAGTTCTAGCCGACCTGCGACAATGAGACTGTCACAGGTCGGCTCAGTAGATCGGGAGGTGAGCGAACACATACCGGCGTTCGCTCACCTCTCGATCCTGTCACGGCTCTCTGCCGTGACAGGGGGAAGGGCTGGATTCCCCCCGCTCCGATCCGCTAGCGCTGACTGGCGGAACGGACGGGGAGGGGGCGGGTACAGCTGGCTCTGCCTCTAGATAGGCAGAGCCAGCTGTCACTCACGCAGCTGGGCGGATCCAGACATAATTGTCGGGATCCGCTTCAGCTGAGGCGTCTTAGTATACCGCGAGCAACAGCAAGTCGCGATTGGACTTACAGCAATTTTTCTGGACTGAGTGTTGTCAGCATTCCAGCTGTCTTTTGCTAAAACACTCAGACCCAACCACTCTCCCATCTCCACATCTTAAAGGCTAATCATCCTCTAGTCCCAAGATGAGAACTAGGAGGTCTGTTTATGATAAACACAGGAAAGTGCATACAGAACAGCTCTGAATTTCTGACAAGATAAACTGTTTTTTTTCTCACTTTTCAATCAGATATAACAAAATTCTTCAAATTGTATATTTAACAGGCCAAAAAGGGAGCAAATAAGAGTAGTTGATTGTTAGGGGTTGAATACCCTTTTTATGAATACAGAGCTGCATTTATTTGAGTAATTTAGATCTGCCTGGAGTTCAGCTTTAAATCTCACAGATGAAGCACTAAAGTCTTTCTCTGAATTACTCATTCCACCTTGCACCCCTATCCCAGAGCATCCCTGTGTTTACAATAGAATTTAGAAGGTTGCCAAGTCACTGCTGAGAGGGGAGCTGTGCTGCTGAGAGAAGGACTTCTGTTGTGAATGTTTGAGAATGAAACAAGTGAGAGATCAGTAATGGGCTTGTTTTAAAGTTCATTTACTACTAGTTACTAATATGTAAATGCGTGACTTTGTATTTACTTATACATATGACTGTGTATGTACTTGACTATATCCATGTATAGCCAGAAGTGCACTTTAAATATGTTATATACCAAGCATCAGTGCATACACAATTTTAATTTAAGTATGTGTGGTGATCACCATTATTTAGAAGACTCATTACATTTACACTGACAGCTCTGCTTCCTGGTTCCACATACCTAGGCATGGTGCGATCTAGTCCCTGTAGATGTGGTGGCAGGTTGTCCTCCAGTAAGTGGTTGATAACAATTTCAGTATTGTGACCATATTCTTCGAGGCATTTTAAGATGAATCCCTCTCCCAGATCAGGAAGCAAATCTTTCACTTGGAACACCAGAGAGTCCAGCTCCACTCCACTCGGAAATGGTGCTGCTGTGGCTCCTAAGCACTAGCACAAAGTAACAAGGAAAGGACTAAAATTAGGAAACAAGAGATCCTGCACAGAAAACAAAGGCATTGAAACACAGAGGGACTATAGGGACAGAAGGACAGTGTAATGTAGCTGGGAGTACTCACTTCAGGTTCATCTAGGTAGTGGGAGTTTTGTTCTATACTTCCACATGCTCCTTCAGCATCTCGTTCTGCACTGGTTGGAGGAGGGGTAGGTACATGTGGTTTGAATTTCCGAGCCTCGGTCCATGCACTCTGCACACCGTTCAAAAGGTATGTGGTTCGAGTCTCATCACTTGCAACAAATTAAAGAAAAACTCCAATCTTACTTTAAGAAGCACTCCAGGTAAAACTTTTAACCCTTGCAGTGGAGCTACCCCCGCACTACAATGATTAACTGCTCGTTTTTGTCTAGGTGATAAAATAAAAAGTTATACCTCTAAGCTGGCTGCTGTCACAGTCCTCCCTCCAGCTTCATTTCAGCAACGGTATGTCCCTCAGCGTCCTCAGGCCCAATACACAGTCTATTGGACGTGATGACTTAAAGTGACAATAAACCCTCAGATTTTTTAACATAAAACAATACTGTTATGTGCGCCTTACTGTAATCCATGGTTGTTTCCCTTCTCTTTGCTGCTCTTCCTATTAAATCTGTATCTCTTCTCATGCTGGGGGAGAACTTCCCTTTGCAGCAGACTGCCTTGTCTCCGAAATGGATACATGGTGTCTGTGTGTAGGTTTGCAACCTGAGCCAGCACTACAGGAAGAGGCACTCAGCTGCAAAGGGAAGTTCTCCCCAAGCATGAGAAGACATGAGGATTTAAAAGGAAGAGCAGCAAAGAGAAGGGAAACTACAATGGATTACAGTAAGGCACACATTACAGTATTGGTTTATGTTAAAAAAATCTGAGGGTTTAATGTAACTTTAAG
>NW_017306467.1:1652325-1652849 GCF_000935625.1 Nanorana parkeri | reverse complement strand
CAGTCTAAGTGCAAGACATCTTCAAGGATCGGGTAAGTGTAACTTTTTATTTTAGCAGCTAGACAAAAATGAGTAGTTAACCCTTGCAGTGCGGGGGTAGCTCCACTGCAATGGGTAATAAATGTGTTGCCCAGAGTACTTCTTTAAAATCATTACCATCGAAAGGACCGTCACAAAAATACCACTTCTGACTCTATGAAGGTGAATGTTTCAAATAATACTATTCAGTAAATGTTTTTCTTCTTTACAGTTTTTGGAACATATACCTGCAGACCAAAATTGATCACAAAAAAGTGACAGGGGTTGTGATAAACCATAAACATCATACTTGTGTTATACTTTTTAACCAGTTGACATCCGCGGTGTTAAACCCCCTTCCCATCCAGGCCATTTGTCAGTATTCAGCGCTGCGGTACTTTAACTGACATTTATTCCGTCATGCAGCGCTGTACTGAAATGAATTTTATACCCTTTTTTGGGGACAGATAGAGCTTTCTTTTGGTGGTATTTATTCACCACTGGGG
>NW_017306467.1:1646690-1647277 GCF_000935625.1 Nanorana parkeri | reverse complement strand
TGGGATTGCGCCGTTGGGGGGGGGGGGGGGGAATGAGGCTGGAAGGACCAGTCTAAGTGCAAGACATCTTCAAGGATCGGGTAAGTGTAACTTTTTATTTTAGCAGCTAGACAAAAATGAGTAGTTAACCCTTGCAGTGCGGGGGTAGCTCCACTGCAATGGGTAATAAATGTGTTGCCCAGAGTACTTCTTTAAAATCATTACCATCGAAAGGACCGTCACAAAAATACCACTTCTGACTCTATGAAGGTGAATGTTTCAAATAATACTATTCAGTAAATGTTTTTCTTCTTTACAGTTTTTGGAACATATACCTGCAGACCAAAATTGATCACAAAAAAGTGACAGGGGTTGTGATAAACCATAAACATCATACTTGTGTTATACTTTTTAACCAGTTGACATCCGCGGTGTTAAACCCCCTTCCCATCCAGGCCATTTGTCAGTATTCAGCGCTGCGGTACTTTAACTGACATTTATTCCGTCATGCAGCGCTGTACTGAAATGAATTTTATACCCTTTTTTGGGGACAGATAGAGCTTTCTTTTGGTGGTATTTATTCACCACTGGGGTTTTTATTTTTTTAC
>NW_017306467.1:1645495-1645708 GCF_000935625.1 Nanorana parkeri | reverse complement strand
GGGTAAAAAGACACCAAACATGTCAAGCCTTAAAATTGCGTGCGCGCGCGAAACCTCAAAAAACGATAATACCCAAAATTGGCAATAGGCGACGCTTTAAAAGCTGTTACCGCTCATCAGTTTAGTGTTATCAGTGATTGATGGCCCTAAAATGATTGTTCTCACTGAGACGTTCGCGGCGATATGTAACATGTGTAGCGCAATTGTAATTTT
>NW_017306467.1:1611920-1645461 GCF_000935625.1 Nanorana parkeri | reverse complement strand
ATAACAATCCCCCTATATAATAGCAAAGGCACACTGACAGGTCCTCTTTATGGAGACATTAGGGGTCTCTAGGACCCCTAATGTCACCTGTGGACCCCAAAAGAAGCTGATGAAGCAGAGATGGGGCGGTACGCGAACGAGCACATATAGGCGATCGGCGGGCTATGGACCTATATGTGAAACACCCGGTAACGGGTGTGTGCAATGGTCGGGTCTTTTCTGCCCGTGCCTGCCCGCTAGGGGGTGCGCGCGAGCAGAAAAAAATTGCCCTCTAGAGACGGCAACCCGCCAATGCAGCAGTGCCGTCCGTCCGTTTTTATACTACGGGCGGATGGCTAGAGGTTAATATAAGCATCAATGGTCGGGTCTTTTCTGCCCGTGCCTGCCCGCTAGGGGGTGCGCGCGAGCAGAAAAAAATTGCCCTCTAGAGACGGCAACCCGCCAATGCAGCAGTGCCGTCCGTCCGTTTTTATACTACGGGCGGATGGCTAGAGGTTAATATAAGCACAAATGTAAAATATACCATTGCTGACCTCTCCTGAAAATACAAGATGCCTGACAGCCACACTGACACTGGCTTCACTACATTGATTCCCAGAACACGTTCATCATTTAATTCCGACAACCACTACAGGTCTCCTAAAAATGTCAAAACTGAACGGTACATTTTTAATTCTTTCTGCTATAAGATTATTCGAAGGATACATTGAAGGGGAAACTTGTTGCAGCAAACTGATATCCTCAGCTACTGGGAACTGCTCATCATAATCACACAGAAACCTGCAGGCAAGATACAAAAACACAGGCATATGAACAACAATGGCACTCTTGCGAGTACAGTTCCCAAAAGGCAGGCAGGTTAATAATAATAATTAAATATATGCAATATAAAATAATTAAATAGTAAGTAAATCATAACATGACAGCACTTGAACCCCCACCACCTTCATCCATCCACCACCTTCATTTAAGAATCTCTAATGATTAGTTAATCTTTAAGTAACTCAAATAGATACAATTGGTCAAAGAAATCGTGCCTGGGAATATGAAGCAAACATGTGCATTAAGGGGAAAGCAACAGGTACACTTGAATGCCCCTTCCCTAGCAGCATATACCCTCCTTAGCAGCCCCATATAAGCTCAAGTCAAATCTCCAGATAGAGCTTACACAGGGATGATCGTCTCCCCACCGCCATATTACACCATTGGGCCAGTGCTGCCACACCACACAGAAAGTCACATACTGCTACCCAGACATTTGGGTACTTTATTTGCCCATGGTGGCTGAAAGAACTGACAGGGGACTGAAGGTAAAGAAAGTCCTGTATGTGCAAGGCACAGGTTTGGTTTTACTACTTGCAGTCCGTAGCAATTTCCTAACTTTTGCAAACGCATGAAACAAAATCTGAATTTTTGGCTAGAAAACAGCTCAAAATCCCCAAACAATTCTATATGTTCTCAAAGCAGTGGCCCTGTAGAATAAAAAAATGCTAATTTTTTTATTTTTTATTTTAATTGTAGTGTATTTTATCCTAAAAATACTGGTTTGATAAACATGTGCGCAAATATCACGCGACATTAAAAAAATGCTAATTGCAATTTGCGCACGTTTATCAAACCAGTATTTTTAGGATAAAATACACTACAATTAAATTTAGTGCACAGAAACAGAAAATACCCAGTTTGTTGGTAAAATATAAAAGATGGGGTGGTGTCAGGTAAATAGACACCAAAACTTGTTAAAATTGCAATAATCTACAATAACTAAAATTGCCCTTAGGAGACACTTTAAAAGGTTTTACCGCGCATCAGTTTAGTGTTAACTGTAATTGATGGCCCTAGAATTATTGCTCTCATGCCGACGTTCGCGGCGATATGTAACGTGTGGCGCAATCGTTGTTTTCACATACTGTGTGTGTACATGGGAGCAGGGGACTTTTGACAAATTTTTTTGCACTTTGTAATTTTTTTGATACGTCACTATTATTTTGTTTTAAACGTAACTTTATTGCTATCACATAGGGGCTAACAAGCGGAGGGAGGGCACACTCCCCGACCCTGCACAAGCGATCGAGTGGCTGTATAGCCGCTGGATTGCTTGTATGTGAAAAGCCATTGCTTTTAGATTGTAATACCTCATGTGCAGGGCCCTCCTTACCATCTTGTCTTGAAATTGTATTGTCTTTGTATTGTAATGTCTTCGAAATTGTATTGTATTGTGATTGTAATGTCTTCGTTATATTGTAAAGCGCTGCGCAAACTGTTGGCGCTGTATAAATCCTGTATAATAATTACTGGCTGTTTAAAACAGTACCAAGTTCACGGCTGCTGCTGCTGTGGTATTGGTATAACTGGTTCAGGATTCCGCTGTTTATTTATATTATTAGGTGGTTCTGAACCAATTACAGCGTATCTCCCGATCTACTGAGCCGACCTGTGACAGTCTCATTGTCACAGGTCGGCTAGAACTATGAGGTGAGTGGAAATCACTCATCTCATAGTTCTCATTTAAATGCAAGAAATAATGGCTTCCCCTACTCTTGTTCCAGTTTTCCTTCAGTTACATTTGTTTTCCCTTATTTTGACCTAGTGACACTGCCAGTAGCATCCATGTGCTTCCTGTGCTAGGAATATATAGTTGCTGAGAAGTGATGCATCAGTACATTCAGCTTGTAATCTAGCCGTGAGATGTGTCTAAGAACTTATCTTCACTTTCTGGACAGTCGGTTACCCCCTCTGACTGACCAGTGCTCCCTCGGAGGGTGCATTGTCATTAGGGAAGGCATCTGTCAGTTTGTCAATGTTTGTGTAGCTTGTGTGCAAAGTGGAAGTTGACTAATGTTATGCAAAACTGTGCACATCACTGTAAATTTAAAAAAATAAGCTTACCATTAAAAAACAGGATTTTTTATATTGTTAACATATTATTTGCTGAACAGATTTTAAAAGGATGCTTTAGTTATACTTTCAAGCTAGGGGTTGTGCGAGGGTAAACTAATTTTGAGGACACAGAGGGGGGAAAGTTTAACAAACCAATGAGACTAACTACCTATAAATTACAGTGTCTGTTGAGGGTGGTGGTGGTAGAACCTCTTTCAAGTTTTTACTGCTATCTGGGGCTGCATTAGAGGGATTTTCCATGACTTCCTGTCCTGCTGATAACATTTTTCCTAACAGGAAGTGAGGGGACAATAACAGACAGCAAAAAATGATTGTTCTTAGTATAGTAGGGGAAGGCTAGAACCCCTTAAAGATTTGAATTTCTGTCTGTGACCCTGTTGCAGAATTCCTCAAACTTCCTGTGCGCGAAATCCATGGTCAGAACAGAACAGGAAATGAAAGCAAATATATTTAACAGAACCCAAAATAGATGTAGGACCCAAGAGGAGGTCTGATCCTTCCCTACTTTATACAAAATAAAAAAAAAATTAAAAAGCTTTTGGCTTGACAAACATTTTAACACAAAGAGCTGCAAATCTAAATTTTAGAAGTACATTTTAACAATCCTTACCGCCTTTCTGGAAGAAGATTTGTTAATATTTGCAAGAATTCCTCTACATAGGGTTGAATATTTTCTGCTCTGGAAAACAAAAAGATGTTTAGGTTGAGGAGGCTAGACTCAAAACATGGAACACTGCGCAGCATGCTGTATTGAGCTTCCACTAACCTGCGTTCCAAAATGGGCTGAAGACAGGTATTGCTGATAAGGATGTGAACGATGTCTAACAACTTCTTTCTGGAGTGACACAATCTTCTCCAGAGATCCACCTGTAGTCTAGCAAAGGAAATCGAACCACCAAAATGCAAGAATGACTTTAGTATTGTGATACTTGATGGGAAAGTTTGTTAATGAAACAGAGCATGTAGCATGAATCATGTCTTCCAATGGACATTTAAAGAGGAAATGAATTGTGGAAGCTTTGCCAGTATTGCTTGATTTCTCCTTACAGCTGATCATTACTGACTTACGATGCCTTGTCTTTATATGTAAGCAGCCATCTTGGTAGAGGCAGGACTTTGCTTCCTCACGTCAGAGCTTCCAGCAAGGAGAACAGTAAGCAGTAGTGGCATCACCAAATCTCACTCCAAATCTCCCAAGATTTGGAGTGAGATTTGGAGTGAGATCTCACTCCAAATCAGAATTCACATACCAGAAGGAGTACTTCTAATTCAAGGCAAAAAGTTACATGGTTCAGAGTACTGTTTAGGCATAATGAACACTTCTAGATGTCCCCTATAACATAGCAAAACTTACATTTTTGAGTTCAGTTCCACTTAGTGCATTTCCACTTTTGCAGTCAAATTTGAGAAAAGCTCCACTATATATGTTTGTTATATGTTCCTATTCACACAGCATACCTAAAATATATTTCTTACCTTTTAGCCGTTTCTTTGGAGAAGGCCTTAGGCCAGACTGCTATCTATTCTGAACAGTTTCTGAGCGAGTCTGTTCCCAAGAAAGACTGCTAATTACCTACCATTAACATAGAATGCTTCTAGATCTTTTTTTTTTTTTTTTTTAAATCAGATAGTTTTTATTCGTTTTTGCATAATAGAAAATACAAAAGACATTTACAGAAACAAAAAACACAAAGAAAAAGAGAGAGAGCATCCATATCAATAAGAGCCACATAATGTAATTCGACAAGAACACATCGCCCGCCTATAAAAGAGCACATTCAATATCAATTATTGTGAAAGCCTCGTGAGCCCCCTACATGTACAACGCAACACACACCTACATCCATCTCTCCACCTTGTATTCAGGGGTCTTACGAGTTTGACAAAGTAACGGGATACAGACATCAATGGTCTCTAGGAGAGGAGCATGGATGCCGTCTACGCAGATATGTCCTGTCCACGGTATGTCAACCAATTATCCCACAGGGAATGAAACCGTGCCAGGGTGCCCCATTGTTGAAAGGTAATGCGCTCATATGCAATGATCCTATCCAATTCCACATCGTCAGTGTAGGTGGGGAAGAGGATATCCATTTATGGACTGCCAACCTAGTTGCAGTGAATAATGCACGTCTAAGGGCCAGGACCGTGTGTTGAGTGAGGTCCGTGTCCTCTATAATGCCAAGGACGCATACCAATGGTGAATTAGATAGGGAGGATGTGAACACAAGGTTGAGAGTGTCTACGACCCCCTCCCAGTACCGGACCAATTTCGGGCATCTCCATAGTAGATGTACTAAGGAGCCACGTCTGAAGCCACATTTTGGACAACTGGAGTCAGCCCTCAATCCTATGCGAAACAAAAATTCAGGGGTGCGATACGTTCTGTGAACAATAAACAATTGAGTCAGCCTATGCGTGGGGGATAAAGAGACCTGCGTGACCCCCTGTAAGACATCTTCCCAAGTGTCATCCGACATGGGGCCTACATCCCCTTCCCAACCCTCCCTGCATCGAAAGATGAGCAGATGACCTAAGCAGCAAATGAGCATACAGGAAGGAGATGATCCCTTTGGTGTTGGTGGTCAACAGTACCGTATCAAGTATCGGGGTGGGCGAGATCACTGGAGGACCCCCTGTGAACTGGGACCTTAGGGCGTGTGTCATCTGGAGGAACTGGAAATACCACATGCCGGATAGGCTGTGTGTATCCACCAAATGCTGGAAGTCACACAGTGTACCCTCCCGATAAATCTGAGAAACTGAGATTACCCCCTTGTTAGACCAATCCACAGTGCCCGGGAGTGCGAGAAGCTCCGGGAGGCGACCATTCCGCCACAGCGGAGTATATCTAGTGAGGGTAGAAATGCCCATTACAGTTTTGGCCGCATCCCAGACCTGCCCCATCAACCGCACTGTAGAGAGGGAAGCATGAGTCTTAACGTATAGGTCACTGTCTAAGTAGTGTAAGGGTCTCAACCCTTGAAACAGGTATTCTAGTATTTGAAACGATTGGGATCGATGGTCCTTAACCGCCCAGGCTGTGAGATGTTGTAATTGCGCAGCCAGGAAGAAGAACCATGGGTTGGGGAGAGCCAGCCCTCCCGAAGCCTTAGGGCGCTGCAGGACATCTAGTCGCAATCTCGGGGGTTTCATCTTCCAGACCACTTCCCTAAAAATACAGTCAATTAAGCGGAACGTCTTTTTAGGAATCCAAAGGGGTGAGTTATGGAGGACATAGAGTAACTGAGGCATCCAGATCATTTTAATTAAATTTACCCTGCCAGCCACCGAAAGTGGTAACTTGGCCCACGAATTACGTTGAGATTTAAATCTAGTCAAAAGGGGGATGTAAGTTCAAAGTGAGGTAGTCAACTGGGGAGGCAGTCAGTTGGATTCCAAGATAGGTGATAATTGTCTTCACCCGTATATGTGCCGCAGTCGCAACCAATGGAGCACGTAGTGGGTCCAGCGGGAGAAGGTTGGACTTAACCCAGTTGACAGCCAGGCCGTAGAATGCAGCAAATTCCGACAGCAGAGACATGACATTAGACAAAGATGCCTCCGTGTCCGCTAAGAATAACAGGGCGTCATCCGCATATAGGACAATTTTTTCCTCCTGCATTCCCCTCCTAAAGCCTACCACATCCGCAGAGCGCCTGACCAGTGCAGCAAGAGGTTCGATGGCCAGGGCAAACAGCAAGGGCAACAGCGGGCATCCCTGCCTGGTGCCCCTCTGCAAGGTAAAGGCAGAAGACAGGGAATCATTAATCTTAATTTTTGCAGATGGGCGGCAGTATAATAAGCGCACCCATCTGCAGAAGTTAGGACCAAAGCCAAAGGCTGACAGAACGGCCCACAGATACCGCCATTCGACACTGTCAAATGCCTTAGCAATGTCCAAAGCGAGTAGAGCTCTGCCGCCCGAGTTGTCCACGGGGACCTGCATGTTCAGGAACACCCTGCGGATATTAATGGCCGTGGATTTGTTAGGCATAAAGCCAGACTGATCCGAATGAACCACCGACGTAATTTTCTGTGATAGTCTGTTTGCAAGCACTTTAGCAAGAATCTTAATATCGGTGTTCAAAAGTGAAATAGGCCTGTACGCTTCTGGTAGCAGCAGGTTTTTATCTTTTTTGGGTATTACAACTATGGTGGCCTCGTACATCGTATCGGGTAGATGACCTGTGGAGAAGGCATCATTGTAAACCTCTGGGAGGTTGGGAAGAAGGGTCGTAGGGTAGGATTTATATACCTCAATAGGCAGCCCGTCCGGACCAGGGGCCTTACCAGCAGGGAAGCTAGTTAGAGCGGTTTCCAGCTCCTCCAGAGTGATAGGGGCCTCCAGGTCCATGCCATCGGCCGGTGAGAGAGAGGGGAGGGAGATGCCACTCAAGTAAGTCAAAAGCTCGGCCTCAAGAGTATCCAGCTCTTGTTTGGTACAGCGAGGCATAGAAATCTCGGAAAATATCCGACACCTTGTCTTGGCACGAGTGTGTAACCCCCGCCGAGTCAGAAATGGCTCCAATATAGCTTGAGGGCTGCTGAGCCCTAGCTATCTGGGCCAGCAGTTTGCCCGCAGCATCCCCCTCTGCCCAAAAAACCTGCTTGGTGAAGAATAATTTATTTTGGGACTGTTCCTCCAATAGGGCATCAAGGGAGCTCTGTGCTGTCAAACAGGCGGCCTTAGCCTCTGCTGTGGGGGCGTGTACATACGCCCGTTCGCTGTCTGCCACCCGCTGACGAGCCTGGGATAGACTCCGTCTGGTTTTAGACTTAATGGAATTAACATTTTTAATGAAGAGTCCCCTAAGGTAAGCTTTCAAGGTGTCCCACACCACTCCAACAGGCGAGGAAGGGGTATTAACCGACAGGAAAAATCGAACGTCATTCTCCAATGCTGCGCAATCCTGAAATAGCGTCAACCAGAACGGGTGTAGTCGCCAGGGAAATTGTGACTGGCGTCTGCCCAAGCGTATCCGGACACATAGCATGGAGTGGTCAGAGAGATATCTCGGGTGTATTTCTACCAAAGTGACATACGGGAGTATTTCAGGCGTGCCCATGGCTAAATCAATTCGTGAGAGGGAGTTATGCGACTTGGAGTGGCAAGTATATTGCAAATCCTCAGGATGGGTTAGACGCCACAAGTCCACCAACCCCATTTCCGTGCATAGCCTGCTGAGAGGGGTGTCAGGCGCTAGATCCCGTGCCAAATTATGGGGGAACCTATCGAGACCCGGGTTCAAGACACCGTAAAAGTCACCCACCACTAGGACCGGAATCGGCAGTTTATCCGCCAGGAAGCGAGCCAGGTCTTGGAGCACAGCATTGGAGAATGGCGGTGGGATATAAATGGAGGCAATAACACACGTTAGTTCTAAAATATGACAATGAATAAATACATATCGTCCCGCTTTGTCTACTTTAATCTGCTTGCAGGAGAACGGCAAATTTTTATGAATGAGAATTGAGACCCCTCTGGAGTAAGAAGAGTAGCAGGAGTGGTAGGTGGTTGTTGGAGTGTACAACATTTTCATGTACGAAAGCTGCCGAACAGATATCTTCAAATCTTGATTGCATTGCTCATCAAAGAGACCAACTGTGTGTTGTTCATGCCTGGGGCATGGCAGGGGAGATGGGAAAGGTGACATTTCTTCATCGGGACAAGACATCAAGCGTTGCACCCTGTGGTGTTGATAAGGGTTTAGGCACATTGGGAAGACATGTTCAAGATATCCGGATTTTGCATATGAATGTGACTGGCCATTGTCTAAAGATCAAAAGGACAAGGTGTTGACCTAGGCCAAGGAATGATCTGCAGTACGATGGTGCCCCCTGCTGGAGGACTACAGTGCATGTGGACAAATGTGAAGGACCATGCCGATTGGCCGAAAGACATTTAAGGGACATGCGGAATTCTGGGTAAAGGGGGTGTCGATGTATGTGTATGAATGGGATAAAAGTCCGTGCGCGGCAATATTGCTCTCTCTTTTTGAGCCCAGCCAGGATATAGGAACCAGAGGACGGACTTGCTGTGTAAAGTATTCTCTTGATTGTCTTATTGTATCTGTTTGTATCTTTTAATATGTTTGGTTAGATTTGTGTATAAATAAATAAGACCATTGCTTCTTTTAACCATTGTATCGTTATTATCATTGGAAGCAGAGAATAGCAAGTTAGCTTATTTCAGGAAGCCAAGGCAATTTAGATATTACAGTGGTTTGAAAAAAGCGCCTGTTCAGGGTACCATAGGTATCCCTGGTCAGATGCGTCTCCTGCAGGCATATAACAGACGGTTTAACCCTCATAACACAATCAAAAACAGAGCGTCGCTTCGCTGCATCCCCCAACCCCCACACATTCCAGGAGACAAGTGTCACTTGATGGTCAGACATAGGCAATGCATAACATCTGGCAGCAGGTAAGGGCTAACAATAGGAGGACACACCGAAACCAGTCCACAAAGGCCTCCAGTGGGCATCACTAGGCATAGCTGGTCTCGTCGAAAAACCATCAATGGCATATGGAGCAACCAAAGGAAAAAAAAAAAAAGAAAAAAGAAAAAAGAAAAGATCCAGGGACAAAGTTATAATGTAGTACAACTTGAGCAAAAAGCAAAGCCCCGGGGTAGAATCGTCCACGCAGGGAAACCTTCGGGGAAAGATGGCAACAGGCCACGGCATCGTAGGCATCCCATAACAGAACCAAAACAGCATAGGGACTCCTTCCAATGCGGCAGAGCCAACAACATAGAGGTGGAGAGGTCATCTCCCACGCACAGCTAGATGAGGTGGGTAACCATACTTTGGAGCTGAAAAAAAAGAATCCGCTCCATGCGGATAGCCAAGCCCTCAGGTGGCCGATGGTCAAATTTATCCAGCCAGGATGAAGCTTGAGAGGGGTTGTCAAAAAAGTGGGTTTCTCCAGCAGCGATCACACGTAGCCTTGCAGGATAGATCATGGAGTAGGACAGATGGAGATGTTGGAGACGCTTCTTGACATCCATGAATTTAGCTCTGTGACGTTGCACCTCCTGCGAAAAATCAGGAAATAGCATAATCTTAGAGCCGGCCAGAGAGATTTCCCCCATGTCCCATGCCTTTCGCAGGATGCGTTCTTTATCCCGGTAATTCAGAAGCCGGATCAACATGGGCCTAGGCAGGTTCCCAGGTGGTAAAGGGCGAGAGGGAACTCTGTGAGCTCTTTCCACAGCAAACAAAGGGGACAAGTAGGTCTTCCCAAAAACTTCACAAACTTCACAGAGCCAGGATTCCATGTAGGTCAGTGGCATTAGCCCCTTCTGTGCGTTCCGGAATGCCGACAGCCCGGACATCGTCCATTTTCAGGGTGTGTGCAGAAATATCGTGTAATGCCGTTTTCACATCTGAGAGCAATGGGGTCGTAGTATCTTCCAGCCCACTCACCCTACCCTCCAGGGCAGAAGTGCGGTCCCGCACTTTCTGCAGATCATGGCGCATGAAGGATATGTCGGCCCTCATCCCCTGCACCTGATCTGTGAGAGATGTCAGCGCAGCGTTGCATAGCTGTACAGCCGAGAAAACATCTGAGATGGTAGGCTCAGTCGGCTTAGATTTCGTTTTAGATGCTTTAGGGCCCTTCAGATTCTTAGACACTGTACTCACAGTCACTGCGGCATCGTCCGGGTCCTCTGAGTCAGAGATGTGTGAGGAGTCAGGCCCCATATCCCTCTTATGGCACGGTCTGCGGAATAGGAGAGTCGGCGTGCCTTGGCCGGTGTGTCCGGATGGCGGGCGAAGCGCTCCAGCCTCACCGCAGCATCCCTGTTCCTGTCCCCCGTTTGCTTACTGGGGGTGGGAAGTGCAGGATGCGAGCCGCCACCGCCATCTTGGATCGTGAGGCCTCTACTGTCTTTCTTCTTAGACATCCCCTCGTGTCAACACGCGGTTCCACAGCTCACCGGAGCAGGTCGCCGGGGTCCACGACACTTAGGTAAGCCGGAGAGGTACACGGGTATCTGGGTAAGCCCTGCAGGTTATTTCCAGGATGGATGGTGGGAGAGCTCTCCGGGACACGTCCGACTACATGCGGCTGCTGGCCACGCCCCTCTTCTAGATCTTTAACCCTTTGTTCGGACAAACAGGATTCAAATCTAGTTTACAAATGATAAAGAGGTCTAACATCACAGTAGACAGGGTTCATTTTGATAAACATCAACTCCACCCCTTGTAATGACGAGAAAAGAAAATTAAAGATATTAAATTGGGGGGGGGGGAAGAAAGAAAAACTTCAGTTTTGGAGTTCCCAGAAAAAGAGCAAGTACTGATTTTTATATACATGTTTTAAGTTATGCTATGTGAATGGGAACATGTAACAAAATTTAAAATAGGTGTTATCCTAATTTGGCTGCAAAAGTAGAAATACACTAAGTAGGATGGAATGTTATCAGATAAGGTTAATACCCTACTGTTTTATTCTCTGGCCAGATAAACCAGATGCTGCTTAACACCTTGTCCTTCTCCACCCTTATATTTAAGTAAAAGTTGTTATTCTCTGTGCCCCAACTTGGGTCCACTAACTGTAGATAACATATAATGAACACTGGAAGCACAAAATTGAGTCTCTGGATGTGCTGGACATACAAAAAGGACCCCTCAGTGTCTTAGGGACAATCGCTGCAAATTATTATGCTGGTTTTAATTAGAGAATGGTTAGTCCAGAGCAGTGGTTCTCAACCAGTATAACCTCAGGACCCACATTTGTCTTTGGTCATTATGTCGCGACCCAAGTCGCACCACACTGGAAAATACAGCATTGCGGTACCGCATATTCCAGTGCAAGCGATCAAACTTGGGTGGGAGGTGTGTTTGGGGTACCATTCAAATTAATGGCAACACAATGCACCTCCCGCACCAGAACGAACAGTAGGTTCGATTGTGTGGTAGTTTGAGATTAAAACACTGACAGACACACAACCACATACACAATTTAATGTGGGCTGCTGTGCTGTGACAGAGCTCCATCCATACGTGCATTGTTTGCACAGCTCCTTTGCACTCCCTGTAGAGGTGTAGGGAGCCAGAATGTGACGTCACTCCAGTCACACGAGGGAGCTGTAAGCAATGCACATATTGATGGAGCTCCCTCACGGCCATAGCTCTAGCCACTCCACCTCAAGCTGACACTTGGTGCCAGGCAGCATTTTTTGAATGGCTGCACGGCCCCAGAACTGACAGTGCTGCGCTCACTTAGTGCAGTGGAAGGCATGCAGCGACCCACTGGGTCGTGACCCAAAACCAGTTGAGAACCACGGGTCTAGAGGACTTACCCAAGATTTAGCGTTTTGTGGCAAGTATATGTTCTTCTACATCCTGGGCAGTTTATGTCATGTTCTACTACCAACTGAGAAAGCAGGTCATTGTCAGAAAAGTTACTGAACTGCATTCCAGCCATGGACTGCAATTTATTTTTATACCCAGCAATTAGAATATGGGATTTATTTATAGTAGTAGTTATTACTCTATATTGCTACAATTTACAATTCTAATCCTGATATAATCCAGCCAGTCTCATCAAGGGTTCCATGGAATCCTAGCGTTCCTCCATAGGTTGCTAGTGGTTCCTTAAGCTGTGGCTGACTACCAAGCTAATGGTGCCAGCAGTTCTGAGTTCTGGGGCCAATGCCATTTGTCAGAGATAGTGGCATGACACCAATTTATTTATTTTTTAGCTATCTGTAAGGGTGGCATTTTGACCATCATTGAAAGGGGGGCATTCTTCCCACTGACCACCAATGAACTGCTTTAATCAGGCATTGTCCAAGGCCTGAAAATTATTTCAAGGGTTCCTCAGGGGTAAAAGGGTTGAGAAACGCTGTTATAATCTGTTGCAAAAAAAAAAAAGATACCATTTTAAATTTGCACAACCAACCTTTTCATTGTGCATCTGACTAAGGCCTCATGCACACACAAAACACGAGCAAAATTGTATATTGCGTATATATGCGTGCACTGTATGCAACCCCAGACTGCAACATTTTTAAAAGAAATTTTAATGTACTATACGCACATACGTGTGCACACGCGTATATGCGCGTGGAAAAAAACTCCGCAGAAATTCCGAGCCCGGACACATCTCGGTTCCATTTTTTTTGCGCATCTTTATGCAGCACAAATATATGGCTCCATAAGCAGCTATGTGTATGGAGCCATTTATTTGCATATGCGAATATACGCTGCACGCATCTATATGCAGCATATTGTACGGCAGTTTGAATGAGGCCTTATTCTAACAATATTAGGCTCTTACGAGCATTCATTCTGATATATTTCTGCACTGTTTAGTACAGTGGAACAATAGTCTAACATTGCAAATGGTAATCCTTGCTTTTCTTGCAATATGCTGATGCAAAGAAAGAATCTGTACTATTATCAGCACATAACATTGTAATCATTAGTGGGTTTGTATGTTAAGCATTTTCTGTCAGCTGTTTATTTTATTTCTGCTTTAGAAATTAATGATCACATGGCAGGTGTTGATTATATGGATTTGGAGCACAAATGTTTCTTAGTTTCACTTGGAGAAACAACATGTACAGAAATAATAGCGATAGCTTTGAGACTGAATATGCAGATTTTTTTCACCTTTTATCCGCAAACTTCCTCTTTATAATTGCAGATTCCAGCTCCGGGCAACATAATTCATAAAAGGAACTCAGACTGAAAAGAAAAGAATGCATCCAATCAACTGTTTCAGCAAATAAGGTTCTTCTACATGATAAATACACCTATTACCCAGTAAATACCTGTTAGGGCAGGTTCACACCAGGGGTGAAAAAAAGAATTCATGATCTTATGCTCTGTACTTACATACATAGGGGTCTATTTATAAATCTTCCACCCAGCTAAACAACGGTGGCGGAAATGCCACGTTTGGGTATTCGCCCAGCGTATTGGCTGAGCGAAAGATTAATAAACAGACCCCATAGTGTAAGCAGCAGTTTTTCTCAGTTGAAAGTATGAAAATGTGTGCACTTACTAGAGTCTCTATTGTGAATGCAGGTGCCTGGCTGCCATCCATAACCAAATACTCAATAATTGGGCACTACAAGGTTTAAAACTTTTATGGTAGAGATTTTTAAAAACCAATCTGCATGTATTTTGGGTGAACACAAGAAACACACATTCATACTCAATATATCAGGAGTGGGCAAACTCCAGGCCTGGTGAAACTATAAATCCCGTTATGCATGTGCCTCTGGAAGTCATACCTGTGGCTGTCAGAGTCTTGCAATGCACCACAGCTGGAGGGCTGAAGTTTGCCCAGCCCTGCGATATATTGTTGTGCACTTTCCTGCATGTTATACATCATTTCAGGGTAGTCCGTGATGTTTTTAAAAAAAATAAAAAAATCTGAATGCTGTATTTCTGGTATGTTCAACTACATTTTGCCAATCTAGTCAAATGAAATGTGTCTCATCATAAATGCAAGTGTCTGAAAAGCACTTATGTATTCTATTGGGAACATGTATTTAGGCTGTATTTAAAGATGTGTTTGAGATGAAGATTCATTTATAGACTCTCTTTTCTGTTAAATAAAGTTGTGTTCTTTAAAAAAGGAAAATCATTATTGGTGACAGATCTGCTGTATATGGACAGCCATAAAAGAATCTTCCTTGTAGTGTTGCGGTCCTATAAAGCTAATGACCGAATATCCTCAATATAAAATACTGTATCCTCTCAATCCTCTGTATGAAATACTATATCTATGCTACTGTGACTCCTATGAAAGCAAATATAATCCTTAATGAAAGATAAAAGGCATTGCTATGGGCTTGCATGGAGCAATTTGTCTTGCAGCTCCAGTTTTATCACGGAAAGTGCAAGAACCAAGTGGCCTGTGTCTTGTATATGGTCTACCATATGGAAGGTCAACCAAATCAGAGGTAAAGACAGAATTTGTAATGAGTCATCTAAAAACACATAGTGGTACCTCGGTTCACGAACTTAATTCGTTCCACGATTCTGGTCGCGAACCAAATCAAACTGTAATCAGACTGTGATCTCGACTAGAGGAAGCCACGACCATGTGCCAGAGCAGGGAAGATGGCTGCGGTTGTGTTCGTTACACGATGTGGATTTCGCGAACGGGAGCAAAATTTTGCGAAACTTCTTGTTCGCGAACAGAACCGTTCGTTAACCAAGGTACCACTGTACTTGACTGGTCTTGCATGACTGCCTTGGATATATTATCGCAGGGTTTATAAAACATGCAAAAACTTTGAAAGATAAGCATTTTTCATTCCTAATAGGATGCCTTTATGAGAAGCTCATGGACAACATATATCTAGATCACTGAGCTAAAGTTGGCCATACACTGTTCGAATTTAATTGAAATGTTTGTTCAAAATCGTTAGTCAGCGCATTAGTTCTTCTTATGAAGTCAAATCATTTCATTCCATAGCTCTTAAAACAATTCGTCCAGAGCTGATGCTTTCAGGGAATCTAAGATGTATTAAACGAGTTTCTTTTGTGCAAAAAAGAAAAAAGTGTGCGAACTGTCTTACAGACGAAGGCAGCTCAAGGGTTAATCATCGGCTGGGACAAACTACAATGTCAGAATTTAAAGAAATGTATCTATTTATTACTGATCAGAGACATGCAAAAACATTACTGAACACATAGCTGACAGTTTCCTGTCAAAGAGTTAAAAAACGATGTCTAGTCTGACTGACTTTGATCGGTGGTAAGGTGGATAGATGTACCCTTGGCCATACATGTATCTCCTAGATTCCTGAGGTCTATGGGTTGTTTTTAATACTGGAATGTATCTTAGTTGACCCTGGGAGTTTCTTTTGTGCCTAGCGCAAGATCATTACAATGTGTACCAATTTCCCAGAACCAAAATCACATTCACAGTTAGAGTTTCCTTTGTTCAGATAAGAAAATAAACATTTCCATCCTGCTCCTTCGATTTTCCTTGTCACTACGGTCGTTTAGACCCCGCTAACCATAAGAAAATCAAACCAAAGCTCTGTAACAAAAAACTTTCGAATAAAACTCTACTGGCGCATGGCAAGCTCAAGTGGGAAAAGTGAGCAGATCCCATCATTATTGTCAATCACATAGAAGTACTATCACAACTGCAAAGCACTGGTCAATACTAAACAGAAGGCAAAAAAACTGGATCAAAATGGGTAAGGTCAGATCCGGTCTGCTAGGTGTACAACCAAGTTGGCTGTACCAGGACAAAACCAGTAACAATATCAGAATAATACATTACGTACATACGCGCGTGTGTGTGTGTGTGTGTTTAAGTATAGTAGTTGTGGTACTTGTAGTACTATATGTGCTGGATAGTTGAGCCCCAGGAAATAAAGATATACCATAGCTTCAGGTGGCCAAGTTGTGATAGCTATTACCCTCACTCAAGAAATATGCATTGCTACACATGTCTTTTCCCAATTACAGAAGTATGAACACATATTCAGTGTCTAATAAATGTAAGGATAACTTTTTTGCATCACAAGCTTAAAAAAAACAGTACCAGTGAAAACAAACCCATTTGCCCTACTTACATACCTACTCAAGAAATTGTGTTTTTGTAAAGTCTGAGAGGCAGATGGAAAGATTTCTAGAAAGGACCAAATTGTACTGGATGTGTCACAGAGATAAAAGACTGTATCCTGCAGTTCCTGGAATGAAATCAAAGAAATTACAGAGTTATGAGAATAAGGGAAAATGTTCTTCCTTCAGCAAAACAAACATAATAGACTGACCTGCTCTGCCATATCTAGAGGCGATGTACGTTTCTCATCTCCAAGCTTCAGGGGTTCTTTACAATCATCCTGCTGAAGCCCACAAACCTTCATAATGGAGCTGAAGACCTTTTGAGGATTGTGTAAAAGAGACATATAGGGTAGAGGTCATTAAGATCATCTTCTAGAAGAAACTGAATACGTTGAAGGGACAGTAAACCCAATGCACAATGATTAACTCAAAATAATATTAGAAAATTCTTAGGTATTAGTTTTAAAACCTTATCAGGACAGCCATATTTATTCATTACACACATAGGCTCTGCTTAGTAGTACTGAACGATAAGGCTTCACTGCTCCTCGCTCTTAGCACCTTAGTTGGACACAAGAGGATCTTTATAAGGCTGAAAGTTTCATATTTACCAGAACAAAAGAAAATATATTTCTAAACATTTTTATTACTCCTAAACATAAGTACACTATAAAATTATTTTAAGGTCCACAAAACAAGCATACAGGAAGTCAATTAACAGTGAATTACATTCACTGTGGTTATTGTCAAACCAGTGTCACAATAGTTTTCGTTTTGGATAGTGTGGAAAGGCTAGAACTTCTGCCAGATTTTTACTGTTTATTTCCCCACTGGGTTGATTCACCCTATTAGCCTCAATGAGCCACCGTCTCTAGAACAGAATGTGATGGGAATATCAGAATTTAACATTTGTCACTGGAAAATGGGGAGAGTAGAAATTCTCCCAATAAGGACACCTGATCGAATGACAAATGTCTAAGAGGGAACTTACCTCAGTTCTGAGAGAGTTCCTCTTTCTGTTGTATCTCGGAGACAGGAAGTGAAGGGAAACCTCCCCAACAGGATGCAAACAGGTATATACTAATCCCCACTGTAACTTTAACTGCAGATCTGAAGTGTGTATGCTATTAAAATAATTGTAATAATGTTTTTAATAATTGTTAATATTATCATATGATTTCAGTGTTGCTGCTATCACGCATTTGGCGTGGGGTCTATTTATATTTGAAGTGTGTATGTATAGACCCAAATATTTATAGACAATGAGCCACAAAGATTTATCTACCTGTAGTAATGTTGGTATGCTGTCATCAAGATCCTGGTAATAGCTTGGCTGCTGCTGAAAAATGTTACCTGTAAATGCACACGAAGAAAGAGAATTAACATAAATAGGCAGAGTGGAGGGTAATGAATTGCAAAGTAGTAAAATATGGATGAAAATAGGAAAATATATGAAGAACCTTTCTTATCCCTCATTTCTGCCCAGCTCTGTTTCCTCTACACCCCAGTCTCCCTTTTCAGGCTGCCCCAATAATACCAAAGTAGCATATCCCACTAGCATCTAGTTCCCTTCTGCTCTCACTTATATCCCCACAAAGCCCCTGTCCCAAACCCTCCAAAGTAACATATCCCACTAGTACATAGTTCTCTATTGCCCCACAAAGCCCATTTCATAACCCTTGTTTTGATGGTTATTTCCTTTGGGAAAAAAAATTACATTTTGGGGAAAAAAAGAAAAACACACTAATGTTCATGGATTCCTGTCCATCCTCATCAACTTGTAGTTCCAGCATTTGAAACCATGGTCATCAATAAGGCTATATACATCAAAACCCTAATAGAACTGGGCTACATGGATTATATCTGACAAATGTATATATTCCCATGTTTCACATACCCATCTTTCTTTTACAAACACTGGCCCTTGATGCAAACGTAATCTGATTGTAGGTCTCATTGGTAATAATACAGAATTTAAAAAATAAATAAATAAAATGTGCAGGTCTTTTCCATGCTTAGGATTGCATCTGTCCTCCTGACATTTTTCCGTTTTATATTGCATTCTAGGTCTACCGAACGTTTAGAACTCACAGTCTGAAGGCACTGTTATCGTAACCCCAAAGAAGAAAACAGACATAAAATGCAGCAAATGCCCACAGTAACCAGATAAAACCTGCTGGTTGTTATGCCAAAAGCTGCATATTGTTCCAGTTTTGTAAATCAGCCCTTTCAGGAAAGAGAGCCACTGTGTTGGCTGTAAACCTACTTACCAATCATCTTCTGAAGAAGAGCAGAGTTTCCTTTACCAAAAAGAATACATATATCCAAAAGTTTGGGAATGTCGAAGAGATAGTTGTTGTAAATAATCTCACCGAACACAGAGGGAGTAATATGATGATCCTGCAGGAGATAAAAGGCAAAGACTCCTTTTAAAGGGAAACTCCTGTCAGGATAAACAACTTCTAAAACTACAAATCATTACGTTCTATGTACTTATTTATTTTTTTATTATAAAATATGAGCCGCATAAAACCAGACCTGGGTATTTTACAGCCCACAGTCCAGACACAGACCGATCTCCGACCTGCATTTGTGGCTGGCTGACAGTGGATGCGCTGGCCTCCACAGCGTAGGTCAGGGATCAGTCCAGGTCTGCACTGCATTCCTCTTCAGTCGTTGGTTGCTAGCGACCTCCTCCTCTGTCTTCTCCTGCGGCTTTACCTACCAGATCCTGCCTGCGGCTTATGAATAAAAACAAAACAAAAAAAGAAAACCCCAGTATGTGCCACATACTGTACTTATTATACAATACTATGTGGGGACAATAAGGCTTCATCAAGGGCCCATTCACACCTATGGCGTGCGATTACCGCACAGTAGCGCACAATGCACCTAATGTGCATTACAGTGAGACAACCGCATCACAAATCACAGTATTGCGGTACCACGTGTTCACGTTGTGGTCAATCACATTGCGGCCAGGAGGTGCCATTCAAATAAATGACAACGCAACGCACCTGCTGCCCTGCAACACACGGTCAGTGCATTGTGCAGTACTGTGCATTAACCAGTTCAGCCCTCCACAGCAGTCCCAGTTTCTCATGTGGCCCCCTGAGAAAATGAATTGCTAACCCCTAATATAGAGTCATAAAGATTAAAAGTCAGCTCTGAGTAGGTGATTTACAGTAGTGGGAGGAACACTACTGCACTAAAACTGCACTATGTGAAATAGCAAACAATGTCAACAGTTCATAAAGAAAAGATGGTGACAGGTCTGACCTATTCAAAATGAAGCATAGTTACAGGAATCTCCTGCATCACTTTATCCTGGAAAAGATCCTGTATAATACAAGCCTCTATCGTTGGGTCCGTCCCACATGTGGGCACAGAAATATCATCCAATACAGGGGCAATTATACTACTTATGTTAGTGACCTTGCTGTCTATAACAACTTGCACTTTAATGACCACTGGCTGCAAATCAGAATCTGCATATTCTATTTAAAATGGTTTCAGTGGGCAACTAAGTATTTATAGACAAGTTAGTCCATAAAGTACAAATCTGTCTACAGCGGATAAATTACATCCTCTTCCCAAAGGTACACAAATGATGTGCAAGCCCAACCAACAATTCTTAAACCTCAAAATTCTCATCCACACACAGGGACCATGGGGAACAAAAGTAGCCACCCTCCAGAAGGAAAGACAGTGTCAGCACCAACTTAGAGATGATTTGAGGATCTACAGCCGAGTGATACACAAATAAAATACATTTTTGTTAATAGGTAAGGTACTTGAATGTATTTTTAGGATTTAACTCCCGAGTTTAGTGTCACTTGAGGTCTTTATGGTAGAACTCACAGAAGTACATCATTGCAACCCTTCACAGAGCGACCACAAGGGGAGTGAATTTTTAATAAATAAGAGAAACCTAAATGAGGAAATATCTAGTCTTTCACTGTTGAACACTCCTATGAAAAATGATGTTTACGTGGCCATTATGTTGATCCAAAGGCTTCAATACTCTCTGAGCCACATACCAGAAAAAGTGCCAAAAAGTTCTCAGCCCAACCTATTTCCCAAAATCTGAGCGTAATTAGCCTTTTGTAGCTGGAAACAGTGTTCTGTAATAAGGCCAGTGTAAATTTGCAGGACTGTAGCTCTACTTTTCATATTTTGTTCGGATCAGGAAATTCTCAAATGATTCGAAGGTGATAGCCGAAGTGGAGCGGTATTTCAGTGACCACACTTTTTTTTTGGAAGGGCCAAAGAAATGTAAACACTGTGGCAAGGGTGTTGAACTTTGGGGTGAATATGTGGAATGTACATTTCATAGCTTTAGTTCATTCTCTTCTTGGTCAGGCCTAGAACTTTTAGCACCTCCTTGTTTAGGAATAGCAAGTTGTGTTCTCCAACAACACTAGCTGCATACTTGTTACAGATCAGTGACTCAGAAAGTACTGGTGCCAGAGAGGGCCAAGCAACTAGCATTTGCAAGCCATCAATGGCAGCTTCTATATTTCTGTCAATACGCAATTCCTTTAAAAATGACAGAGATCTACCTTTGATTCTTTGTGTGTTGACATTCGCAGAAAGGTTAGAAACACATGGCGATGGAGTTTGTCCTGCACCTGCTGCACAGCAGGCGGGAAAGGCGTACATTGATCGTATTTACGAGGAGCACTGCTCAAAAAAGAGTCCAAGCACTTCTGCAAAGATACATCGAATATCACCTGTAACACACAAGACAGAAAGAATAGTGACAACAAGATTAAGAGGTAAAATTAATCACTGTAGAAAATATGCCAGAAAAAAAACCCCACATACTTCCGAGGAGAACCTTAGGCTACAACCGTGGCAAACTGAAGTAGCCAGACATCTAAAAAGACATTGCTGCACTCTTGAGCGACTGTGGCGGAAAACTAGGTCTCTGCAAGATTTCACCCTGTACAAAGCTGCCCTCCTAAAATATAACTCCTTCCTCCATGCTGCCAAACAAACTTATTTTGTCACTCTCATTAACACACACTCATCCAAACCTTGTCAACTCTTTTCTACCTTTAAGTCTCTACTATGTCCCCCACCACCACTAACTCACTCACTGCCCAGGACATTGCCATTCATTTAAAAAACAAAATAGATATAATTCGGGATCAGATCGCCACTGTGCAGTCACCTTCCCCTATTCATGTGCCAGACCCTCCATCACACTTGTTACTCTCCTCTTTTGACCCGGTCACCACAGAGGAGGTTACAAAGCTTCTTTCTGACACCCACCTCACCACTTGCCCCCTGGCCCCTGTTCCCTCAAAACTACTTCGGACACCCTCTTGCTCTATCATACACTCTCTTACTCACATTTTCAATCTTTCACTCTCTAGAGGCATCTTTCCCTCCCCTCTAAAGCATGCCCTGGTCACACCAATACCCAAAAAAACCCTCGCTGGACCCTACCAACCTCAATAATTTCAGACCTATCTACTTACTCCTATTCACCTCTAAACTACTAGAACGCCTTATCTACAACCGCCTGAGTCGCCACCTCGCTAATAACAACCTTTTGGACCCCTTTCAGTCTGGCTTTCGCCCCATACACTCCACTGAAACGCCCTCCTAAAACTCACCAATGACCTACTAACTGCTAAAAACAATGGCCACTACTTCTTACACTTGCTATTAGACCTTTCTGCTGCTTTGACACTGTTGACCACCTGCTCCTCCTCAAAAAAACTGCACTCTCTTGGCCTACAAGATTCTGCTCTCTCATGGTTCTCCTCCTACCTATCTAAGCGCTCCTTTAGTGTCACCTACAAATCTAACTCCTCACCTCCTCTTTCTGTAGGGGTCCCCCAAGGCTCTGTCCTTCTTGGACCCCTCCTCTTCTCCATCTACACCTCCTCCCTTGGTCAGTTAATAACCTCACATGACTTCCAATACCATCTCTATGCCGATGACACTCAAATATATCTTTCCACTCCACAACTCACCCCCTCTGTGTCCTTGCGAGTCACTAATCTACTAACTGACATATCAGTCTGAATGTCGCAACACTTCTTAAAACTCAACCTTTCAAAAACGGAGCTCATGATATTTCGGTTGAGATTAATAACACAACTATCCAGCCCTCCCCTCATGCCAAGGTGCTAGGTGTCATCCTTGACTCGGGCCTCACCTTTCTTTCCCACATCCAATCACTATCCAAATCCTGCCGCCTTCACCTTCCTAACATCTCCAGAATACGCCCCTTCCTCACCAATAAAACCGCTAAATTACTTCTCCACTCACTTATCTCTCATCTTGACTATTGCAACTCCCTCCTCATTGGCCTACCTCTACACAGGCTATCCCCCCTTCAGTCCATCATGAATGCAGCTGCTAGACTCATTCACCTAACCAACCGCTCAGTGTCTGCAATCCCTCCACTGGCTTCCACTCGCCATAAAGGATCAAATTCAAAATATTAACAACCACTTATAAAGCCATCCACAACTCCACCCCCGGCTATATCTCAAACCCTGTCTCAAAATATCACACTAACCGTCCACTCATCCCGAGACCTCCTGCTTTTTAGCTCCCTTGTCAACTCCTCCCATGCTCGCCTCCAGGACTTCTCTAGAGTCTCCCCCATCCTCTGGAACTCTTTACCCCAACCTGTCCATCTATCTCCCACCTTCACTGCCTTTAGGCGATCCCTAAAAACTCATCTCTTCAGGGAAGCCTATTCCACCTCAACCTAACCACTGAACCATCACGTTCTAAAACAATTCATTCCCTCACAGCTACCTCCTCATGTATCACTTCTCCTTCCCTTTTAGATTGTAAGCCCTCATGGGCAGGGCCCTTCTTACCATCTTGTCTTGAATTGTAATGTCTTCCTTATATTGTAAAGCGCTGCACAAACTGTTGGTGCTATATTAATCCTGTATAATAATAATAATAGGCTAAGGCCTCAATCACACAGGGCTTTAGGCTGCGGCTGGGGATTCCTGCAGCAAGAACCTACGGATTCCCAGGTGTGTGTTGCAGATGCCCATTCGAGTGAATAACAGGGTGACAGCGGCCACATCTGTCAGCAGATGTCTGCAAGTAATCATAGATGGAACAATTACCTGCAGTTCAGGACAGACGATTGCATCCAAGGACAATTTTCAATCGCAAAACACAGATAATCATTCCATCTACAATTACATGCAAACAGATGTGGCCGCTGTCACCCTGTTATTCACTTGAACGGGCACATCTGTGCGGACACACCTGTGATTACGTAGGTTCTTGCGGCAGGAATCCCAAGCCGCACATAATAGCCCTGTGTGAATGTAGCCCAACGATCATCAAACCAGTAACTAAATATCAAGTACAGCCAACAGCCAAGACAGGACAATAAAACACATAAAATAACTCATCTTTAGGAAAATCAGTTGGCATCTCCTTACCTGGCACCAGAAACGGTCATGTGGCAATGATACCAACCATTGGAGATCCTTTATGATAAAATCAGCCCTTTCCAAAAACTCCTCGAGAAGAGCAGGAGCACAGGAGTCAGGTGGAGGCGAATAGGTTATAAAGTTCCTGGACACGGCTCTCTGTGGGTTCTGCAGAGTTACAAGGACACAGAAAGGTTGGCAATTGTGCTTTAGAAATGATCTGCAGAAATGTAGGCAGATATAAACAAACAAAACTGCCATTCAACACAGATATGAATAATTGCAAACACTCCTGAAGGTATGTAAACCCAATTCTTCAGCTTTAACATGTTAAAAGGAGAACTATGAGGTGAGTGTAAATCACTCATCCTCATAGTTCGAGCCGACGTACGACAATGAAACTGTCACACGTCGGCTCTATAGATCAGGAAGTGAGAAAACACATACCATTGCTCGCTCACTTCTCGATCTCCTCCCTGCAGAGAGCAGGGACCGTCAGTCACGGCTCCCGGCAGGGATTCCCCCTTTCCGATCCTCCAACGCTGACGGGAGGAACGGAAAAGGGAGGGGGCGTGTACAGCTGGCTCTGCCTCTAGATAGGCAGAGCCAGCTGTCAATCACGCAACTGGGTGGATCTCAACAGCATTGTATACTCAGCTGTGGCTCACGATATACTGAGCTTTGGGTCACGGGAGGACGCTAGTATTTGTCCTCCTGTGACCCTTAAGAGAACTATGAGGAAAAACACTTACCCCATAGTTCTCTTTTAATGCCATTTCTAAAGGAAGTTTCTATATTTGAAAATGTGCAGCTTTTACTTAAACTAGAACTGAAGCCAAAATGTTTGTTTGAGTTTTGGATAAAGTAAAGCAGGGGTAGTGGATTAAAATTCAAGGAGGTTTAGTGAATATAATAGTCATGGAGCCAAGCTCCCGATCCTGGTCCGGACAGAAGGGTCATTCAGTCCGCGTCTGTACTGCCATTTAGGCTACATTCACACCAGCAGCTGCACCACAACGCATAGCTGCTGGTGTGTTTTCCCAAAACAGTGCTAATGTGCTGAAACCTGGTCGCATCACACTGTTTATTTATCCCCCGTTTACATACACGTGCATGCCTAATGCGCACGTGTTCTTAAGAATCAGATGGCAGGGGGGGCAGGGTTGGTTTTACTTTTTTTTTTAACATTTACTCTTGTTTACTTTTTTATCACCTTTTTTTTAATTTTATTATTTTGTACTTTTATCTTTGTTTTAAATTTTTTGCTCACTTGGCTTTTGCTGTCACAAGGGGTTAACAAACCCATTGTGGGCATTTGGAGGTGATAGGTTCTTTATTTAAGCCATTCCAAAGCAGATCATCAAGCACAGGAATGTGCTTGATCGTTTGTGTACCTGGCACTTCAGCCGGCTTCTGACAGGTCTGGGGGAACTCCAATGGTTTTCTCATGTTCACCCCGTAGGTGACTAGTGTATAACCAGCTTAACGTGCAACAGTCAAAACTTTGTTTTAGTTTTTGGAGAGAGCAGAGAAGGATTAGAAGCCGGTTTTTATTGCTCCCTGTGTTCTGGTAAGGGAGATTTACCCTCCCTGTTTGTCCTGTTGACCGATTATTGAGAGGTGAAAGAAAATCTAAAATGTTTGTGTTATCACCACAACAGGAATTGCTGGGAAATCTTCTAATAGGGACACTAGTTCTGGTGACCCTGCTGACCACCAGGGATTTTTCCTCTCTTTGGGGGATTCCATCTCAGTTCCTGTGGTTGCTTTTGGATAAAAAGTGATGGGAATAAGCTCCCCAATGGGACACAGATGGTAGAAAAAAAAAAGCCGACAGGGGTAATACCTACCCCTTCTCCCATCCTGACCCCCACATACATACACACACACCATATCCAAAACAAAAAGAATGGCTTCAGTTCTACTTTACCTATAGGCTTTAGTCACCCAAAAAAATCTGCCAGTCACACGTTTTGCTTCCAAGCAACCAAATAACTGAAATAGATAAATAAATCATTCGTATATGACCAGCATGGCTGTCTTGACAGTTTCCACTGCAATTTGGATCACATGTTCACTTGAAATGAGGAAACTTTAGAAACTGTCAGATTGCCATAGACAGGGGTAGGCACGCTTGGCACTTCAAATCCCATTATGCACCTGCCTCAGGGACTCATGCTTGTGGATGTCAGAGTCTTGCAATGCCTCATGGGACTTGTAGTCCCACAACAGCTAGAGGGCCTGGTTGCCTCCGCCTACCACAGACCAATCAATTCTGACTGGACAGAAAGTAAGGAATATTCCTGAGTATAAATCAACAAGGATGAGTGAATCAGACACAATTAATGAGCAGTGATAACTGATGAGATGACACACATTGCTGACCTGGTCACAAGGAGCTCATCTTTAGTAAATGGCAGCACAGTGACTAAGTCGTTAGCCCTCTAGTCTTGCAGCATTACAGCACTGGTCATAAGTCCTACCAGGACATGATTTGCATGGATGGTTCCCCTACGTCCTCATATTAATGGCCTAGGAAACAAGCTGACTACATTGGTCATAGTTTCAGCCAGGTATGGCTTCCTCGTCAGCAGGTTAGCTGTCATCACCTTGTAATAAGTAGAACAGAACATGTGTCATATGTCTCACCAGAGCTCCTAGGGAGCGCTGCCTCCCTGTCCCCGGATCCCTCTGAGTGATCTGCAGCTCGTCTAATGGCAGGCTCGGCATGCTGGAGACAGAGGGGATCAGAGTATAGATTAATAGAGCCCGCAGAGAAGGACCGGCGTCACGTGACGGGGAGCCCGGACTGCGCACTGTCACCACTCCGGATACCACCCTATACAAACCAGACGTCAGCTCTTCCTCACTAGGGGATACCGAATACATTTAATTCTGTCCTCACAGACGCCATTTAACTGTAGCCAAAAGGTCTCTGGGAGAATGGCTGCCATCTGAACAATACTAGGGATAAATAGTGACGTTCCTACTGTGGAATGCCATTCAAATGAGCGAGCTGAGTCTAGTTACCATTCTGAAAGCACTGCTCTGTGAAATATCCGCCTGCCATTCCACTTCACTACTCACACAAGTCACTGACAAGCATTGGTGTCAAATGTAATTCCTATTTTTATTTCCAATGGTTTTTATGGAGGTTTTTGAGGGATGTAGAGTTGTGCAGAATAATACATATGCATAGTGCTCCAGCGGTTGTGGAACTACAAGTCCCATGAGGTATTGCAAGACTCTGACAGCCACAGACATGACTCCGAAATGTCATATTTGTAGTTTCACCTCAGCTGGAGCACCAAAGTTGTCTACCCCTAATGGCTGAGCATACCACCGGCTATAAAGGACTACAAATCCCAGCAATACATTATACAGCAATGCAGAATAGTATATGGATTTGGTACATACTGGTCTGCTCTAGGGTGCCGGCATGATGTCTTGGGTGGAGGGTCTTAGCAGGGGCAGATGTGAAGGATTGCAGCAGGGGCAGATGTGGAGGATAGCAGCAGGGGCATATGTGGAGGATCGCAGCAGGGCAGATGTGAAGGATCGCAGCAGGGCAGATGTGGTGGAATGCAGCATGGGCAGATGTGGAGGTTCACAGCACGGCAGATGTGAAGGATCGTAGCAGGGGCAGATGTTGAGGATCGCAGCAGGGCAGATGTGGAGGGTCTCAACTACCATTGATGTTCTGCCCCACTTGAAGTGTTTCAACCAGTATTCACCTGGTATTCTGAAGGTTCATCATCTCCATATACAGCCGCCATGCACAATTAATAATTATTGGCCATTTCCCCATCTTTAGGATGGCCCAGTGATCCTGTTTCAAATTCTTTAGGATGGCCCAGTGATCCTGTTTCAAATTCTTTAGGATGGCCCAGTGATCCTGTTTCAAATTCTACATTATAGCGGCCTTTTGGTCTTACTCAATGGATGACTGCTCCTCAACCGTTAATATTACAAATGTAAAACCAGAGTCACTTAATGTTGAAAGTTTAGAGAATATAATACAACAAAACGATTGTTCTAAAACTCACCACACACATTACAATCTGATTGTACAAACTCCTTTAGATCTACCAACAAATATATGCAGTGCAAGGGCTTGCCTGATTAGATCCAGATTGACTGGCAGATTAAGTAGGACCTCATATTACATCATTTGGGTAAATCTAAAGATTATTGTACATAGACTGCATAGTGAGATTGTAACATGTATGGTAACCCTCAGTCTTTATTCACACTATGTGCAATCAGATGCTTTTATATGCATTCAAAAAGCTTTTATAAACGCATATATATGCATCCAATGAAATCTAATGGGTATATTCCCACTTTGCATCTACGTTTACCTGTGTCATCTAAGGACCAATTTGAACTTCTAAACGCACTAAAAATGCATGTAAAAGCATAAACACAGCATCTAGGCTGATAGATGGTCCTCTGCATATAGTAGACGAAAACGGCAAGTGTGAACGCAGCTTAAGTACTCTATGTAGATAACTTGAATGCACCTTATGCATACATATATTTCTTTCAATGGCTTGAAAATACACCAGAACAGATCAGTGCCTACATGGGCCCCGACGGCCGCACAGAAGTGTCAAACAGCCGCAAGTTGCGCACCAGCGTTGTAGAGTGAACTGTCTCTTTAAAAAGTTTGTTTTGGTACCACCAGTACACGCCCCCTTGCTTCACTGTCACCCCTCCCAATACAGGAGATCTGTCAGCGAGAACACTAGAAGACGCTACATGCCTAGCCCCGCCCACACGCAACACACCCACTACAACTCCTTCTGCCTTTGGCTGATGCTAGAGCTAGTGCAGGGAGGTGGCGGGCAGGTGAACGGAGGGGGGCGTGCCTGCGCGTCCACGCTGCTCTTGGCAAGAGGTGTGCCCGCCTGCGTGAGAGTGCTTGTGTCTATGACGTTCCCCTCCTGCCAGGCCTTCTCTACGTGCTCGCGCTCCGCCATGTTGTTGTGGTTGTGAGGAGGAAGGAAGAGCCCGGACTGACAGCAACCGAGAACGGGGAGGGGTGAAGAGACAGCTGACTTCGGGGAGCTTATTTTGTATAGCCGCACGGTAAGCTAGGGGTAACGCGTCTGTTTGCTTCTTATGCCTCCTATTTACGTCCATGACATCTTTGTATACATTGTAATTATCTAAGTGTTCCCCCTGTGGGATGAGCAGGTACGTGTCCTTTCTGGTTATTGAACTAGGTGTACATTTGGTGGGTGCTCTGTGCAGTGACTGAGAAACCTGGCTGTACCTCGAGCATGGAATTATTTTCTGATACACATGCATGTGTCAGCGTTTCACAGGGGTCCATGAACAGGCTCATCACCGTGCCTCCCATTCTGCTGTGCCTGTTGTTGTGGTTGTGTGGTCACGTGACACTTGTGATTTTGTGTCTCTGGTTGGTGAGCCCTGCTTGTCCTGTTGACATCTTGCCGCCTGTGCTTTTAGTTTTTGTTTCAGCTTGTGCTGTAGAGACTCGATTACTGTACAAGGGGCACTGGAGTCCTTCAGCAATAGAGCCCTTGTGCCTTGGCAATCTCTCCCAGGGAATTGTGGCTGCAGGCATCGCTTGAAGCTTGCAAACTAAAACAGGATCGGGTTGGATTTCAATGTTTACACAATAAATAGGGCAAACAAAGCTAGATCCTGGCTTTTAAACACCGATAGTTGCTGTAACGTTGATTGGAATTGGTTTGTTAGAGAAGGAAGTATGGCTTGGCTTGCATTTAAAATATTAGTTTGTTGTGTATATGCAAAACCACAAGTGCACACTTTGATTTGAACCTGTACTGAGAGAAATATGGGGCTCTTATTTGTGACCTACTTCCAGGGATGCTACCGTAGTTGCCTGGCTTTCTCTTGCTTCAATATTTGGCCCAAACAAGGATGAAGGGAATGAAAGTCTGAGATGTCAGAACTTCTGATCTGTATACTTGTTATGGGTCAGCAGCTCTGAAAAGGTATTGAAGTTGTAGGATTAGCATGACAGCCAGGGAAATATCATTTTAAGTAGGAGGTCAGCAATGATAGCCTACGTATTTCTCTTGGGTCTCCTTTAAATAAACATTTAAAGTGTTTGTATAGCCCAATTTGTTTCGTTTTGGATAGAGTAGAGAAGGGTTTAAACCACTGTTTCTTTTTTGCTGTCTGTCTCCTTGGGGAAATTTTCTATCACTTTCTGTCTCCAAGATGAAGTCAGAGGAAACCTCCACTAAGTGAAAAAAATTCTCCTATACAAAGGGTCCCCAAACTTTCCAACTAAAGGGCCAGTTAACTAAACTGGGCAGACTGTGGCCAGTGGGAGTACAAAATGGCACAGGCTTGTCAGTGGAAGCAATGGTGCCCCATTGTTGGTGTCAGCTGGAGGAATAGTGCCCCATAGTATGTGTCAGTGGAAGGAATAGTTCCCCCATAGTACGTGTCAGTTTAAGCAATAGTGCCCCGTCGTTGGTGCCAGTGGGAGGAATAGTGCCCCATTATTTGTACTACAATCTCATGTTTAGTTTACGTTGAGATTTTAGTCCATGATGGGAGTGAGCTTGGAGCGATGACTACTTTACAACACACACAGACCATGGGGAAGAAAAGTAGCCACCCTCTAGAAGGAAGGACAGTGTCGCCATGAATTCAGAGATGGTTTGAGGCTCTACAGCTGAGTGGTTATTACTTACCTGTGTCTCTGTCGCTCGCTCCCGTCTGAAGATCTGAAACATTTTCAAGCAGCTGTGAAGGATCATGGGGCAAGCGCATGCGCAGTAGATATCTTTGACTGGCAGAAGAGGAGAGGCACAGGGTAAGTCAATGCAGGCAGCCGGGAGCGTGCACGTTGGACAGTGTCCGTGGGACAGGAGACGCAGCAGTCAACGCTGGATCAGAGACCGGCACCAGCGCTGGAGGGACTCCTGAAAACTACTGGAAAGATAATGATGATCGGATCTAGAAGCATCATTTAAGGTAAGTCCTTAAAGGAGAACTATGAGGTGAGTGAAAATCACTCAAGACTCATAGTTCTAGCCGACCTGTGACAATGAAACTGTCACATGTCGGCTCAATAGATCGGGAAGTGAGTGAACACATACCGTCGCTCGCTCACTTCTCTATCTATCCCTGCAGAGAGAGAGTCATGACCGTCAATCATGGCTCCCTGCAGGGATTCCCCCCCTCCCCGCTCCGATCCTCCAGCGCTGACTGGTGGAACGGACGGGGGAGGGGGCGGGTACAGCTGGCTCTGCCTATAGATAGGCAGAGCCAGCTGTCAATCCCGCAGCTGGGTGGATCTAGACAGTAAAGTCAGGATCCGTCCCGGCTGCAGCGTCTCAGTATACCGCGAGCTGTAGCTCGCGGTATACTGAGCTTTGGATGACGGGAGGACGCTAGTTTGTGTCCTCCTGTTACCCTTAGGAGAACTATGGGGAAAAGCCCTAACCCCTTTAAAGCAGCATGGGGGGTACATTTTTACTTTAATGTCACTTTAAAGTACTTGAATGCATTTTTAAGATTTAACTCCTGAGCTTAGTGTCCCTTGAAATGACTTGTGGTATAGTAGGTGAAACCTCTGATTGCTATAAAGCCACCTCCTGTGATCTCTGCCCCCTCTCCTTCTGGACATTCTACTACAATAACACCAGTAAGTTTTGTTTACCTGGAGTTCAGCTTTAAAATTCCTTCATTGATGGAAGGCTACCTTTTATATGTTTGACTTGTGCTGTAAATAGATAATACCTACAGCCTTATAAGAGTTCAAGGAAAAAACTGTGTGCTACACAACAAGAGATCACATTTTTCTTTCATTTTCAGTCTGGCAATAGGGACTTTGGAGGTCTAGACCGGGGAGACTTTTACAGCTAAATAACATGCATTACAAATCCCTGTTGATTTTTTCCAGTAATGCAGTGTCCTTGTAATTTCCTCTGACCCATTCATCTGCTGGTGGTTAGATTCCGCAGCTGAATGTGAATACAGGACGCAGTGGACAGGTGCAATAGCCAGCATGCTATTGGCCATTTCAAATTACAGTAGCAGGTTGGCTATTACACCTGCCCACTGCCTGCTGTCAATCAGCAGAGGAGCGCCCTGCAGAGAGAATGGAGGCATCAAGGAATCCCCGCTGTTTCTTTTGCTCATTGGCTGCCGGTTCTGTTCAAACAAAGATTTTCCAACCGCCTCCTTTGATCAGCTGATTGACGGATGACGGCCAAAAAGCTGCTGACGGCAAACCAGCCGAAATTAACACGTTATGGCCACCTTTTTATTATTGGAAAATCTAACCGATAATTTAAAAATGTGTGAATATCGGTGGACCCCCTAATACCTGAGCCTCATTAATCAGTAGGGGAGCTCTGGAGGCTACAGTGAAGATCAGCTTAAGGCCTCATTCACACGAGAAAAGTCCGGCACGTACAGCTCTGTGCACGGCTGTATCCGGCAGCTCCCGGGAAGGACAGGTGGTGCGTGTGATTAGTACGCAGTCCTTCTTTATGGGAGTACACGGCTGTATGCCGCCCTACGCTCACCCGCCCTGCACGTCGGTGCGGGTATCCTGTCTGCGTCCGGGCCAGGACACCCGCACTCGTACGGACCTGCACTTGGGGTGAGCGTAGGGCGGCGTACTCCCATAGAGAAGGACAGGCTGCTGCGTACTAATCACACGCAGCACCTGTCCTTCCTGGGAGCTGCCCGATATGGCCGTGCACACAGCTGTACGTGCCGGCCTTTTCTCGTGTGAATGAGGCCTTAACATCTTCTATTCTGTGTTTACTGACTGTTTTTGACATGTGGTTTTCACTGGAGGTAAATTGTGTTTGGTCATTTTTGTATCACATGCTCTGGTTAAGTCACCTAAGTTTGTGACAGGTTTACATGGAACAGCCTTTTCTCTGCCACACATGGCGTAAACTAGTTTTCTTGTCAAACTGACTTTGACAGTCTTGCATAATCACAGAAGATTAGTGTATGAGTTGGCTAGATTCCTCATTCTTGATCAGCCAGCTCCGATCTGTGTTGCCGTGCACTCTCTTGTATATATATGATTCTTGAGTCATAAACAAAATATTGAGGCTATGACTTTTATTCAGGAATAGTCTAAGGCCTCATTCACACTGCCGCGCATGTACGTGCGTATTGTACCATATGCAAATAAATGGCTCCATACACACAGCCGCGTATGGAGCCGTCTATTTGCGTAGCGTAAAAATGCGCAAAAACAGAATGGAACCGAGATGCGTCCGGGCAGCATATTTCTGCGTATTTTACTCGTACATACATGCGTACAGTTCATTAAAATTTCTATTAGGAATGATGCATTCTGGGAATGCAAATAGTGAACGCATATACGCTCGTATATACGCAATATACAATTTTGCTCGCGTTGTGTGTGAATGAGGCCTAAACCAGCATTTCTCAACCATTTTCAGTCAAGGCACCCTTAAAAAGTATGCAAATCTAAAATGTAGGGGGGGAACCCCCCATGCAAAAACATGAAAACGTGGGGTCCCATCCTTTGCATCAAAGTCCTCCCTTCACATCAAAGCCTTTCTTTGACATCAGAATTCTCCCTTTCACATCAGCGTCACCTTTACATCAGCCCCTCCCCCCATTCAAATCGGAGTCCCCCTCTTTTCACATTAGAAGCCCCTC
>NW_017306467.1:1600088-1611884 GCF_000935625.1 Nanorana parkeri | reverse complement strand
AAACCACCTTTTATATCAGATGTCCCCCCTTTAATATCAGAATCCTTCCTTTTACATCAGAGTTCTCCATTCGCATCAGAGTCCTGCCATCACAAAATTTCGAGGCAGCCCTGAGGGAGCCAGTAGGCGTAACAGAGTCCCATGAAAGCTGGTTAAGGCCCCGTTCACATTGAGCGATTTATCGCGCGATTTTTGTAGCGATATCGCTCATATTTCCGCACTATATCGCTCTATGTAGCTTCACCAATACAATTCAATGTAGCTGTTCACATCTCGTCGCTCAATGTCGCTCAATATCGCTTGTAGCTCGTCGCTTCTACATGACCCTTTTTTAGAGCGATTTTGAGCGATATTGCTCCTGATTGCATACAGCCCAATAGGAAAACGTCGCTCAATGTCGCTCAAAGTCGCGCGATTTGCATGTCGCTCAGTGTGAATGGGGTCTAAGAAAGGCTGGTCTAAGCCCCCGGGTATGGACACATTAACAGTGAACAGACTCTACAGCTGTTAGAGAGGTGGGTAAACAGGTTCTCATTAGTTAATAAAGCTGGAAAACTAACCTGTCCTTGACCAGCAGTAGACCCTTAGCTGTACAATGGGGTCGGGAGGATTCTCTGAATGCCTGCGTTTGCCTTCATATACAATGGGGGGAATTTATCAAAACTGGAGCAGACCAAATCAGTTTCTCTTCATTTTCAAATCTTAACTGAGCAAACTCAAGAGAGATGCTGACTGGTTGCCATGGGCAACTGCTCCTTATTCTGCCTGGCCCTGTTTTGATAAACCCCCCCCCTAATGGTTTATAACTTACTGTTGGTGACCAAAACTGTATGTCTACTGGATGAGGATCTAAAGACTTTCCAACATAGAACATATGGATATAATAATGGCATTCAGTCTTTTGGAAATAATTCAGCAATCAAAACATATTTTAATGAATCCAGCACTCGCATATTGCATGCATTCTATCACAGTTCCAGAGTTCCTTTTTATTTATAGTATAAATTATAATATTGTGTTAAAGTATATTCTTCTAAGTTTTAAATGTGAAATGGATGAAGAAGAAATAGGACGCCGTCCCTTTAATTTCCAACGATATTAATACAGTAATCGGTCATGTGACCGAGGGGTGAGACGTGAAATCCGAATTCCAGAAGCATGAACCATGCACTCTCTGGCACATCCACTTACTATGTCATTCTCTGTGCAGACGAATAATGAAACAAATGCCTGCTGCCTCGGGAATGTGTACTCTGCCATTGAATAATTCTGTCCCGAGGTCCTCGTCACAGCACTTGGATTTTTTTTTTGTTCTTGTGTAATCCCAGCATTGCAAACTTTTACTAACAAAGCATAATTTCATTGGCATTCACCCTTTGCTTGTTGTGAGGTGTCGAAAATTGAGTCCAAAATGACTCGCTTTTCCGAAATAATAATGAGAGGATTGAACGAAAAAGGTACAAGGTTCTCCTGAAGACCTGGAGCAACCTATTTTATTACAAATAATAAATGGTTCTTGTCAGATTGTGCAACAGTAATCCTTCAAGTTCACCTCTTCTTCTTTTTCTGTAATGTTTGGGGAATACACAGCTATGGTTTTCCTGTGGCCACAGTTTCTAGATAACTTGTGATAAAAATGAACGTGAAACTAAACTCCAAAGTTGAATCTTATAAATGCATTCAAACACTTTTTTTAACTATTACCGAAAATGTGTCTTATTTGTGTATCACTCGGCTGTAGATCCTCAAATCGGGCAGCACAGTGGGGTAGTGGTTAGCGCTTCAGCCTTGCAGCACTGGGGGTCCCTGGTTCGAATCCCGGCCAGATCACTATTTGCAAAGGAGTATGCATGTTCTCCCTGTGCGTGCGTTGCTTTCCTCTCGGTACCGAGAGGAAACTTAATTTACCTACATGCTGGTAGGTTAATTGTCTCCTGTCTAAATGGGGGACCTTAGATTGTGAGCTCCTTGAGGGCAGGGACTGATGTGAATGTGCACTATGTAAAGCGCTGTGTAAATTGTTGGTGCTATATAAATAAATAATAAGTGTGGCTGTTCTCCATGGTCCATGTGTGTGTTGTAAAGTAGCCACACTCATTCCAAGGTGATGGACTGCAATGTAATGGACTGCAAGCTTGGAGCAGTGACTACTTTACAACACACAGGGACTATGGGGAACAAAAGTAGCCACCCTCCAGAAGGAAGGACAGTGTCAGCACCAATTCAGAGATGATTTGAGGATCTACAGCCGAGTGATACACAAATAAAATACATTATTGTTAATACTGTACTTTTGTACCGAATGCATTTTTAAGGTTGAACTCCTGAGTTTAGTGTCACTTGAAATTGTAAACTTCATTTTAAAGGATCCTTTTAAATGGTTTTACACTTTCATTGTAAAAGTGGACATTTCTTTTAGTAAAATAGTCAATATTGGGTAGACTTCTATCCAAGTAAAATGCTGATTTTAATTTCTTTTTCTAAGCCTTGAAACCGGGTCTATGTGCTTCTCCATTGAAACAAGATGATCGGTGCCAAACACATTGGGTGGACAGACTGGGTTTTTTTTCTAGGAAACATTGGGGGTCTGAAACATTGATCTGCGTGAGTCATTGACTGCAGCTGCCCCCCTTCTTTTTTTTTTTTTTTTTGGTGAATTTCAAGAAAAATACATTTACTTTGGTTTATAGCTAACAAACAATAATATCACCTAGGAATGAAAAAAAATAATTGATGGTTTAATCGGCATTTTGATAAACATTCCAAGGTCATACTTCCTAGAAGGAAGAAGATATTTATGCTTATTTATGAGTAAGACAATGCAAACTAAGAATAAGCAAGGCAGGAACACGTGTAACATTAAAAATAAAAAGAGTAGATGGAGCTTTGCTCATTTGACTATCTGGATATCCCTGAGGTATGGACACAATTGATAAAGGTCCCTAAGGTATCAGTACAATCTATGGTGATGTTTATGATATGAAGTGATTATTTAGAGGTGCCATGCAAGCATTTAGTGTTGGATTTTACTGTTATGTTGCAGTCAAGCTGAATGTGACATTTCACTTTATGAATTAGTATTACGGTAGTATTTATATAGCACCAGCAATTTATGCAGCGCTTTACATGGGGCACATTCACATCAGGCCCTCAAGGAGCTTGCAATCTAAGGTACCTATCTCACATGCATACATACAGGGGCCAATTTAGACAGGAGCAAATTAACCTTCCAGCATGTCTTTGGAGTGTGGGAGGAAACCGGAGTACCCAGAGGAAAGCCACGCAAGCAAAAGAAGAACATGCAAACTCCTTGCAGACAGAGATCTTCAAAACTTGCTTCTGTCCATAAGTATAATTAGCTGCTTCTTTGAAACATTGAGAATAGTCCATGCTGAGTTCAGGCCACTAAGCCAAAGGGGGCACAAATGGAGTCTAAGGGGCCAATTTATAAATCTTCCGCTAAGCCATATGCTGGTTGAATGCCATACAAACAGCGCTAGAAGGGCCTGAGGAGCATTGGAAATTCCTGGTTGGAAGATGCTGCCAGTTTATAATTAAGTTTCTTTAATTATAGTCCCTCCCTATTGCCTCAGCACAAACCTCACCCTAAAATACTTCATCTCTCCTCCTGAGTTTTTCACTTTGCCCTGCCCAATGCCAGACAGCCTTTGCAAGAAAAACATTCCTGTTGGGACCTTTGACTAGTGGGCACTTCTTACAACTTTCTTCATTCATTCCAATGGCCAGTCTGTATTCATGGCCCCCACCTTAAGAATGAAGGGGGATTCAGCACACACTAGGTACAAGACCTGGGTGATATATATATATATATATATTTTTTTTTTTTTTTTTTTTTTTCTTTTTATATATATATATATATTTTTTTTTTTTTTTCTGCAAGCACTGTGAAGAAATTGGGAATGGGGGCTCAAGATAAAGTATGTATTTTAGTGAGTGTGCTACATACAGACAAGGACACTTGCTCTCTGTGCAGGGGTGTCTCTGGAGTAATCTGCTGCTCCCCCTGATGAGTTAAACCTATAGTCCTGCAATTTGTGAAGCTCGTACACCCTGCTGATTGGAGAGCTCTAGCTCCGACTCGTCATCAGGCATGTCAGACATCAAAGTAAGCAAGTTTTGATAGGTGCTATGGTTGCTGAGCTAGCGTAGTTGACCGCACGCCCCCCCTTCTTCACCTCTGTCCGACCACACTGTTTACAAGGAGATAAATATTTATTTAGGTTTGCTTGACAGTTCTCGTCTCTGGCAGCATATGTATGCTAGACATGAGCACCGTCATTCAGCACAGCAGGGTAAACAGGTAGAACACTGAGGCATACAGCATGAATTTGTGATGTAAAGTTATTCGCACATTAACGAAAACAAAAACCATACATCACACTTTTGTAGGTAGGGAAGCTATTTTGCACAGATATGTTCTAAAATTCAATGGGAATTCCATGTTCGATGTCCTTTTACTGTCAACATTTTATGTAATTTTGTTTTCTTACACCATTTCCTTTTCGTGTTTCTTAGCCAAAAGAGAAAAGACCTATCATTTTGTATATCTGTGGCAGACAAGGCTTTCAGCATCCTTGATAAACTACAGAGTACATAGAATGATCTAGACAAAGGATGTATTGTTGTAAATGATAACTGCGATTATTGGAAGCCTCATCTGCCCCCTCACCCTACTTATCACAAATTCATAAGCACAGACCTCAGATCAGACTTTTAGAGGCTTTTACTGCTCTGGCCTGCTAAGGGTTGTGCAGTGTCTTCATACGAGTAGCTGGGGGATTGTGCATTAGTACTATGCATGTACCAGTGTTGAATATGTATGGCCTGTACCATGCAGGGATATGAGCAGGTTATTACATTCTGTGGCAGGTGCATACACAGCGCTGCAAACCCACAAAAACATTTCTTGACCCTGCACAGGCAAGAGTAGTACCGGTAAAAGTCTCCAACCAAAACACCTGATCTGAGGTCTGTGCTAATGTATATGAATGTGATGAGGGGGACCTGGGGAGGGAAGGAGAACATAGGAGCTATTCATAACTTCGGGTATTAGTATTTGTCCTTGATTGTTTCACAGGTACACATAGGACCCTTTCTTTGCCCAACAGGCTTTCCCATTGCTTTTCTTACAATATATTCTGTGATCCATTTATAGAAACAAGGTAAATAAAACATCACCACACGTTAATAAGATAACTTTTTTAAAGAGGAAGTTCATCCCCGTCCCATTTTTTTTTTCTAAACTCCTCTTACTTGTTAGACAGAAGTGTCCTCAATTCACATACTCCTCTCCTCCTAATTCAGCATTTTCCTGTTGAAATCAGCTGCTTCGCTTTGGTCCTAAGTCGCCATCTTGGTCCTTCTCAGCTGCCTCTACCAGGTTCGGGTATCCCGCTCAGGTCAGCTGTGTGTTTCTGCTCCTGCAACCTCCTGGAATATATGGTGGTGATTCTACTGCAGCCTCCTGGAATATACACTGAGTGGCCAGATTATTATGACCACCTGGCGTTTGTAGGCAAATTAGCTATAATTTCGCGCTGAAGTTGCTAGAGGGCCAGACCATTATAAATAGGGAAGCAGGTTGTTTACCACGACAGTAGAAGTGATTTTGTTCTGAAGATATGGGTAAACAACGCGATTTAACAGCCTTTTGAACGTGGGATGATTGTTGGCGCTCGGAGCCATGGAGCGAGTATCAGCAAAACAGCAGAATTCGTTAAATGTTCAAGAGGGGCTCATTGTTAAAGTGTTTAAAGACTGGACTGTCAGCCGAAAATCTGGGTCTGAACGTGCGAATTGTGGCCGTCAGCGACTAGTCAATGTTAGGGCAGAACGGAGAGTGGCAAGACTGGTACAAGACAACAGAAGGGCAACAGTGCCGTGTCAGATTCCTCGCATCACCTTTCAACATCTCGTGGAGTCACGAGGCGGCCCAACGAAGTACTGATGGGGTGGTCATAATAATCAGGCCACTCAGTGTATGGTGGTGATTCTCCTGCAGCCTCCTGGAATATATGGTGGTGTCCCAGAAAGCTGTAAGGACACAACATTCTCACCTAGGTGAGAATGGGTGAACGTCCAGAGCAAATTGTAAAAAAAAAAAAGCCCCCAAACTTTTGAATTGTACATAGGCAGGGGAGGAGAAGTTCAGGGAGGCGCACTTATTTGGTGGACTAAAGGTCGGCTTTAAGGTGATCATGTTCGCACATTTTTCTAAAACGTAGATGGATTACAGTTGACTGTGTAGCTATTCTAATAATCCCAGTTCCCTCCTTGCTTGTCAGGCATTGGCTTTGTAGGCTACATTTGTGCTTTTATTATTTTCAAGTCTGATGCATCATTTTATGGAGGGAGGTTTAGCGTTGTGAAGCATGGCCACATCCTTGTCCTTGAGACTGTCTCGGTTATTTTCAGACATGCCCAGCTACAGGGTGCTTTAATCAATATTTACAATGTCCCAGCCAAAACAAGCATTTAACCCTTGAAGGGTAGTTTTTTTTTTTCTTTTTTTGATTTCCCCAGCTTTACATCTTACAAGAGACTGTGTACATGCTACAGGTTTGGTTGCAGAATAGATGCTGCAGGAGACAGTAAAATACTGGGGACTTGGGACTGCCAGTGATCACTGCCTTTTAAAGAGGAACTATTTTCTTTGGAATTACAACAAATACACCTTTAGAAATGTTTAGTAATGGCAATCTACAAACAGTTACTTCTAGATAATTGCTGGCTTTGTATTCTTTGCATAGATTTCTAGCTTTCCATTTACTTCCTGGAACTCTGGTACATGTGACTAGGACATGTGACCATGCCCATCATCTCAGGGGAAGAAAATGCCTTTCCCTGAGATCTCATGAGATTACAGATGAGATTTCCCAGCAATGCTCTGCTGATGTAACCTTCCCGGAATGCAATACTTAGGCAAAGGCTACATCACTAATGCCTTAGAGGACCAGGAAGTGGAAAACCAATAATTGTAAGTTGAAGAAAATATGTTTGTTTAGCTAATGAATGTGAGATGATTTCATATCAGTGTGCAGAGCTGGATGCTGATGTGATTTTTAGTGAAAGGGGGTGAAGGTCCACTTTTAAAGTTATGCAGCATTACAAATACAGGATATTCTACGCAGACTTTTGGTGATGTCAGGGCTGCAGTTGAGGCTTCCTATATCTTGTGAGTTGACCACCACTTGCCTAACTGGTTGGATATAGACCGAGTTGTTTAAGTAGGTCCCATACCACGTAGCAGATTGCACAGAAATGATGCGATCAGAATATCCATCCTAATAATTAATATCCATTATGTATCTTTTACTTTTTTATATTATGTAGCAAGGTACTCTGTAACTCTTCTGCTTTGCTTATCTATTGATAAGTTGATCATGGAAGAGAAGCTTTGTGTCTGTCTATGTATGTTGAATTATTTACCTTGTTATACATCTAGCATATTTATCCTGAGGGAATGAACCCTTTTATATGTTATTTGTCAGTGTGGCACGCTGTTGTGGACTGCATGCCAAGCATTTGTGGCCTCACTGGCTCCTTTTGCTGATATCAGCCGTGGGTTTTGCTTGCTGGGATTAGGCTGTAGATTTTTCTCATGGAGGTCTGTCCTGTTTCATTTGTGTGCATTGTCTGCCATTGTGAATTTCACACATCAGCACTTTATCCTATGTTTCGTACCAGCACACACAGCCTGTCTGTTCCCTTTATAGCGTGGCAGTCAGCTCCGTTTTCTGGATCAGTGAACATATTATTTGAACTATTGCAGAACTTCAGTTGGCATTTTGTTTTCTAGGTTGGCCACTGAAATACCTGGGCAGTTATCTGTAATCAGATTAATTGTTTTTTTTTGTTTTTTTTTGTCTCCATTCCACAACTTGTACGCTTTGCACAGTACCACAATTTTGTTACATCATTCAAAATGACATATGATGACCACACTTATTGACTAAGATCAGTCATCAGACTGATGGCTGTAATGACATTTATGAGATATAGTCCAGGGCTGGACAAATCCCATGAGCCAGGTCGCCAATGCTCCTGAATAATTTCAGCTGGCGCTTAACTTTAAAGGAGAACTCCAGGAAATGTTTCTAATTAACCCTTGCAGTGGGGTTACCCCCGCACTGCAAGGGTCTACTGCTCATTTGTGTCTAGGTGATAAAATAACAAAAATATACTCACCTGAAGCTCCAAGCCGGCCAGCTGTGTCAGCGCTCCCTACAGCCTCTCTCTTCTGCAGCATTGGAATCATCCTCTGTGTCCTTTATGTCTATACAGTGTATAGAATGTGATGATTTATGGGACCTTAGACCACTGCAGAGGAGGGGGAAAGAGGCTGGTAGGACCAGTGTAAGAAGAAGCTGGCTCAGAGCTTCGGGTGAGTATGACTTTGTTATATGTGAACCAAGACACAATTGAGCAGTTAACCCTTGCCGTTTGGGGGTAGCACTACGGCAAGGGTTAAAGGAGAACTATGGGGTTAAGGTTATAGCTCGCGGTATTCTGAGACGCCGCAGTATACCGCGAGCTGCTGCTCGCGGTATACTAAGACGCCGCAGCTGAAGCGGATCCTGACAATTATGTCTGGATCCGCCCAGCTGCGTGAGTGGCAGCTGCCTCTGCCTACCTAGAGGCAGAGCCAGCTGTACCCGCCCCATCCGTCCTGCCAATCAGCACTGGCGGGGAGGGGGGAATCCAGTCCCCCTGTCATGGCAGAGAGCCGTGACAGGATCGAGAGGTGAGCGAACACCGGTATGTGTTCGCTCACCTCCCGATCTACTGAGCCGACCTGTGACAGTCTCATTGTCACAGGTCGGCTAGAACTATGAGGTGAGTGAAAAGCACTCGCCTCATAGTTCTCCTTTTTAATTAGAAAAAAAAAAAATGTTATGGGGTTCTTCTATAAGGTTTTCTCTAGCTGATGTCCATTTCTGCTAGCTCCTGGATTCCATATGCATTTGTCCACCGCTGATGTAGTCTATCTTTGGGAGACAAGTCTTTCGATATGTAACTCGCTCACTGATTACAGGTTATTCAGTATGGTTGTGCACAGTGCGGTTAACAATTGCAATTCGATTTCACCTTTCATTGCTCCGACAGCTGAAAATAAAAGGTAAATGCTCATCGGTTACTATGGATTTCTGTACTTTGCACATTGCTCTTTGTATTATTGAATTAGTCTGATAGGTGTATGCAGCCTGCAGTAGCTGCATGGGATTATTGAATTCATTGGTTGAAGGTTTTGGTTTTCATTATGACATTTGAAGGTGTTTGGTTATATTTTAGGGGAAATATTAAGCATTGCTTCCCTCTGTTATCAAGAGCCATTCCTGTTTCTTTATAATAGGAAGTTTTGCTTGTGAAGAAGTTGGGGGTCCCAGTGATATTTTGACGTGCTGAGTGACATTTAGCCCTGTCATACTTGTAACCCCTACAGGTTAATTTCCTAGCAGTAGTGATGGGCAAATCTGACTGAGTTCGGTTCACTGAGGATTCTATGAATCTTCAGATGTAACTGCTGCTTATGGTCAGGCTGTTGAGGCAATTCATGGACATGTACTTAAAGTAAAACTGTCTTAATGAACATTCATAGGTTCCTATGGCAAACGTCTTCCTCAGAATACTAAGGCTCCATTCACACATGAGTGGTTCTCTGCGCTAAACCATGAAAACCAATGCATTGTTCGGATTATTGCGGCGGCCGCACGGTGCAAAACCGTGCGTCCTGCAAAATAGTCCAAGCGTGATTTTATGGACAGATTCCGCATGTTCCGGCTATAGTAATAGCCGCGAACGCGCAGAATCCGTGCGTATGTTACAGTTTGCGCAGTTTCCAGCGTGAAAAACCTACCGCTATGTGTGAATGGAGCCTAAATAGCTGGCTGTCTTTCTGATCACCTGGCTTCAGTACCTTTTTAAGATCGCTGACCCATGCAGAACAGGTATGTAGGAGTTCTGAACTAACTCCAATGTAGGGTGGTCTACCATTGGTACATGTCCTTTTATTGAGGAAGACAATGTGCTATATCCATGTAATTAAACCACTGTATTATTAATGAGAGGCCAACTCCTAGCTCCATGCCATTCTGTGCTCAATTACTATTGGAGTGGGCACCTGACCATTGAATTAGACTTTGTTGTATAAGGAACATGGCAGAGCAGGTGATATTAGAAGGTTGCATTGACTGGATAGTTGGCTTAGGCAATGACGTTAGGAGTTTCCATATGTCTGCCGCTTCTTTTGTGGGGGTTTTTTTTTTCTTTTTCTGTATGGTTGCTTGGTATTATGAGGCAAGTGTTCTATTGACTTGCATGTCCCATCTTATTCATTTTTTGATCAATGATGTAATAGGCATATTTTTGCTGCAATTCTACGGCAGTGCCTGAGTTGTACGGATTGATGTCCATTATATGTACTATCACATTACTGACAGCCTTCGTTTGCTTTATACATGCTATTATGCATTCCTTATTAATCATTATTCTGTTGTATGTACCTATAATTTTCTAATTACGCATAGCTTCGTGTAATATCCATGGCACTTTGTGTTTTGATGGAATGGGCGCTCTTTAGAGCCAGTTGTGTGCATCAGGTATGTGTTGTTATGACTGGAAACCTGCAGTTTTGGGTCACTATGTCCTTTTTTGTAGTGGGAGATAAAGGATAGCTTGGTCCGTGTTCACTGGTGATAGGTTGATAGCATGAAGGAAGAGAGGGACACGTTGCTTATCGCACAGCACCAGCTGTTAGCACCACTGACACAGAGAAGCATCTTCTTGCTGTTTGTCTAGACATGGGTAATAAAGTGTGCGTGCTTGTGCATACCAGCAGCACAACATGGCCGTAATAAATGTGTGCTTTTCTCTCCTTTTCTCCCTGCGACCTATCATTTTCCTGAAGGAACTTGTGTTTTATCATTCCTACTCTTAACGTCTTATTACCCTTTCCATAAGTGTGATAATTAGGGAACCAAACTATAGGCCTTCTGATCTATCTTGTTTTCAAGATCTTTCCTAGTCGGCAAATTATTTCACTGTTCAAAAGGACTTTGAGCTGGTCTTGTCACATGTGAAAGCATACTCCCCACTTTTATCTCCCCATCTTGGTAAAAACAAAAAGAAAATGAAGCAAATACCATTCATATCATCCACTCTAAGGCCTTGTTCACACCAAGCGCAGAGCAGGTGCAGAGCAGAGCAGTTGCAGACCGGATCAAAACTGCGTCCAATGTATTCCAATGGTATTTTTTTGCTCCAGTTCACATCGCAGCGTGCAGTTCCAGAGCAGGTGAAAAAACTGCAGCAGGCCCTATTTTACCTGCTCTGGATCTGCAAACGCATCAAAAATGCATGCAAATGCCTGGAATGCATTGAAAGCTCATTTTAAACTTTTAAACTTTGAAATGCATCTTTTAGAAAACGCATCTAAAAGACTAGCGTGCGTGTGCAGAAACCTGACCGGATCTGCTCTGCATTTGGTGTGAACAAGGCCTAAGAGTAATCAGTCATCATATTACATGCCAGTGATTAAAGCACATCTCCTGCAAGCTTGTTTTTTTTCCCTGCCCCCTCCCACCTATATTAACGTGTTGCTTGATTGCAGAAACCATACACTGAGAACCTTTCTGCAACCATATTTGTTTGGCAGGAGATGCACATGTAATAAGAGCTATCCTTACACGGACCCAACAGGAGGGGCAGTTCTATAATAAATCCAGGAGGAAGCTAGAATCCTTATGAGGTTACTAGCAACATTTATATTGCACATGG
>NW_017306467.1:1545600-1600077 GCF_000935625.1 Nanorana parkeri | reverse complement strand
ATATTGGTCACTGAAACTGGATGCAAAGGAGAATCTTGGCAATACATGAACGGTTCCACATATTTAATCCCTACATAAAAGCTGCAAGTGCATAAGAATACCTGGTGATCCTGACAGAAATCCATTGAGCTCACAACTTTTTGCATTTGGCTAACAATGCTGACTCTGCTGCATTGTAATGCCAAGCAGTGTTGTCAGCCCCAACGGAGTTCTCCTCTGCCAGATTACAGATCTCAATCTATTCCTTATTTCTCTGTCTCTCTGCACATGCATTGATTTCTTTCCCAGCAAAATGTTGCTGCTGCCTTGACTTCTAAGAGAAGCTGTGTAGGAAAAGAGATGATTTCATCAATATGAACTTGCCTAGGGATCCCTCCTCTCTGCGGGTTCCCTCCTCTCTGCGGGTTCCCTTGCAGGGCTTTTACAAGATCGGTGATGTTGCAAGGAGTAATGAAAGCTGTTTTTCATCACACAAAGAGTAAAATAAAAATGAGTGCTGGGATGTGCTCTAGATGGGGAGAGGGAGGTATGGGGGGTAAATTTGTAATTCATAATACAAATCCTTTATTTTTACCAGAGTTGCAGAGAGTTGTTATTGCTTTCTACTGTTGGAAACTCTTCTCATTTAGGCCCCGTTCACATCAGGGTGGTTCAGTCGTGCGGATTTGTCCACGCTGAACCGCCAAAATGAACAATCCCATACATTCCTATGGGGACTGTTCATGTAAGTGCGTGGTTCCACGTGATCTGTGTGGAGCTGTGAACAGGGCCAACTGATCGGAAGCTGATTAATCGATTATTGAAAAAGTTGACAACTTTTTCAATAATCGATTATGTCGATTAGTTGTTGCAGCCCTAACGTGATCCGAACCGCCTGCCACCCGGAATGCTCCCTGAGCTACTTTTTTCGTGCTGATCAGCGCGTTTTCCGTATAGATGTCAATGGAATGTGCGGTTTTGGGTGTTTTTGATTTCGTTTCAGTGCTGAAACGCGATCCAAAATGCCCTTTCTAAAATCGCGCTGAATCGCTTCTGCCCTGGTGTGAATGGGGCCTTACTGTCTGATTGAAGGCGATTCTCAGGACTTCCCCCAGTGGAGATTTCTGTTCACCCCTAACTTGAATTGGACGATTTTTGAATGGAATGTTTGCCTTTTGACTGAAATATATTGCTGGCTCCTAGTTGTTAATTGCATGTGGAATGTTCTAGGGCAGAGCTTTGTATTTGTTTTACTGTCTTGTAAAAGGCAGTCTGTCCTACCGCAATGATGTCTGGAAATTCACCCTAGAATTACGCTATGATGAACATTAAACCACCACATAAGATGTGTACCTTGATAAGGGTATAGCGCCATGGTTGACCTCTATCTGCAATCTGGTTGCCAAGCAATGAGCATTGGAAACTGCTGGCCATTTTAACAGCGTCAACATACAATTAATGGTTTTGCTCAGCACCCCCATGCTATTTACATCCTGTGATTGCAAAGCCTGACTGGGAAATACTTTCTCTTGTCTTCTAATATTGTCAAAAACATTGATGAGGGGGGTTAGGCGATACCATGAGTTCTCTGGTAAATGGCCAACAGTTTGCAATGCTGGTTGCTGAACAAGTGCAGACAGATGTCAAACGTGATGCCATGCATTGATCAAGGTACATGTGTTCTATGGCTGTTTATTATTCAGAGAGTAATTCCAGGGTGCATTTCCACTTTAGAGATTGAATATTGATTTGGCTATTAAAGAAAATGTATGAGCCCATGAAGTACAGAGTCTTCAGAGCAATGTGTACTTGGCATACCCCTATCTGCCTGCAGGCCTATTTTTTTCCTTGGCGGTAGACTGTAAAGTACTAGCCATATGTTTGCAAAGGAAGCATTTGTGCTTCCGGGCCCATTCACACCACATCTAGATCATCTCCAGACCAGACCAGATTGTTTCCGGACCCAAAATACATCCTAATGTACCCCTATGCTATTTCTGGCCTCTGTTCTCGCCAGCGCAGTCCGTACCAGACCAGACCAGAAAAATACTGCATGTCTCATTTTGCCTGGTCTCTAATGAACTGGAACTGTGGGCAGGTTCACACCATTTTTTTGGACCAGATCTTCTTTTTTTTTTTTTTTTAATGCTATTATTCACATTGGTTTTGGTGGCAGGTAGTCAGAAAGTGAGCCAGACCAAATATCTATTTGTATTGCTCCTTTTCCTGCATTCTCCACCTCCTCCTCTCTGCACTCTCTTGGCATTCCGGATGGTTCATCTCCTGGCTATGCAATGAATACCTGACATTGTTTATGACTTAAGGTGCCCATACACCTTACGATAATCGTATGCGATCGACTTTTCGTACGACAATCGTAACGTGTGAATAGAGTGCCCGACCGATAGTACTGTACAATCGTACGACTTTTGACGGTCAAGCATGTTTGAAAACTTTGGTCGATCGTACGATGTTCGCATGGTTGGTGGCGTTTCCGTCCGTCAAATGTCGTACGATTAACACTGCGCATGCGCAAACGAAAATAATTGCGGTCAATTACCGCAAGTCGTCCAGGTGTTTTTTTCTAACTACCGCTGATTGAACCTTGCGATAATCGGGGCAGGATGGGGCCGTCGTACAAAAATCGTACGACGGTTCGATCATCGGACGAAAAGTTTAGTCCGATAATCGTAAGGTGTATGGGCACCTTTACTGTCCCGTCTTTCAGTGAGTTACGTCACCACAGGTGTGACAGTCACCTGCTGCACACATGAGCTTCTGTCTTTCTGCTGGCTCTCCACTCACCACCTTTATGCTAAAACAATGCACAGCTCTGTCTGCTATTGCTATAATAAACTTGCGACATTTGACATAGAAAAATCCTTTAGTTAATGTTTGGTAAAAACAGTTCTGTTTTTTTTTTTTTTTTCTCTTTCCGTAAAGGGAACCTGTCAGTATAGAAATATGGGAGCTGCTGCCTTTAACCTTTTTCTTGATGGCTCCTGATCTGGAGCTGTGATCCTTGTCCTTGCTATTTCATGTGGTGTCCTGACATTTTACTGACTGCATACCTTCCTGGTCAGTGAGTCTGAGGAGTGGAATCAAGGATAACCTCGCCTGAGCATACACCTTTTAAAAACAAGGCACGTATTTATTTTCTTTGTAGGTTCCCTTTAAGCTGGAAAATAAAATGGAGACAAGTCACAGATTGCTGATCCCCCATAATGGTTCTTATGGCAACGCCAGCATTTTTACTTCTGAAATGCATGCCAGTTTTCTACAGCAGAATCTCTCTGGATGTGACTAGCCACTGCGTCGCTCTCACTTCCATGTCTGTGTGAGGCAGAGTCTGATTAGACAATATGTGCCTCTGCTTTAAACAGAATGGGGGGATCTATCACAACTGAAGCAGACAAAATCTAGAGCAGCCATGCATGGCAACCAATCAGCTTTGAAAATTTGAAAATGAGAGATAGAAGCTGATTGGTTACCATGCACAGCTGCTCCAGATTTTGTCTGCTCCAGTTTTGATAAATTGCCCTCAATGTGTCATGGAGAAGAAGCAGAGATGAGAGGGAAGCAGCGTCCAATCAGACCTGGGGGAACTTAAAGTACAACCAAACTAAAGAACAAAAATATATTAAAGTTTACCAGTCCTTCGATGTGGTGGCTGCATTAGTTTTTCATTTTTTTTTGTGGTTCTGAAAACATTTACAAAAAGTACAGAAAAAGGTTTAAAGTCCACCTTGACTGATAACCATGGCTCCCACTATAGATACAGGGAAGGAGTGACGTATCCACCCAGGGACAAAAAGTATGTTATTTGCAGGAATACCAGGTAAAACTAAGGAGGAGGGAAAAAGAAAATGAATGCCGCCACCACATCTAAGCCTGGGTTGAAGGACACACTGATTTGGTGATTCCCAAGAAGAGACCTCTGCACCTAAATTCCCAGTTCTTCTCACTTGTTGTGGTGGTCTCCTTCCTATTGGAATTGCCATTTACAGTACAGGTAACATAGCTGGAGGAATAATCCTTCTCTTCCAGCAGAAGAGTGACTCCGTGGTGTGTAGAGCGAAGCAGGGGAAGCTGCTGGAGTCCTGTGGTTTTATCATGTAGGCAGCTCTTGTCACCACAGGTGTAAACATTCTGACTTTAGGAGACAGGGAAGGCTGGTGGTTTTGTTTCCATTCACAGGACAGCCCAGAGCTGTGTATTACCTTCTGCTTGGTTGACCAGCATGATTTAATTACCCTCTTTTTACACGGGCAGTGAGGTATCCCATCTTGGGAATAGTTTATCCTGAGATCAGGGCTGCTCTTGAGGCCTAGGAGGTTGCACAGCTTTCTTAAAGGAGAACTATGAGGTGAGTAATTTGCACTCAGCCTCATAATCTGAGCCGTCCAATGAAACCGTCACAGGTCGGCTCAGTAGATCGGATCTATTCCCGATCTATCCCTGCAGAGAGCCGTGACTGTCACTCACGGCTTCCTGCAGGGATTCCACCCCTCCCCTGTCTGTTCCTCCGGCGCTGACTGGCGGAATGGACGGGGGAGGGGGCGGGCACATCGGAGCTGGCTCTAACTCTGGATAGGCATAGCCAGCTGTCAATCCCACAGCTAGGTGGATCTCGACAGCAATGTCGGGATCCGTTCCGGCTGCTTCGTCTCAGTATGCCGCGAGCTACAGCTCGCGGTATACTGAGCTTTGGGTCACGGGAGAATGACCCTTAGGAGAACTATAGGGAAAAGCCCTGACCCCATAGTTCTCCTTTAATGAGCCTTTAGAGTTTACAGAGAAAATATAGATATTGGTTTCATAAACATGATATCGCTTATGGTTTGAATTTGTTGTTTGATGCGTGCATGCATTCTCCTTCTTGGCTTATAATGCCAACCTTCCTTGTGCCCTGGTTAGATAACATGCTTTTAAATAGTTCATTACACTTTTTTTTCCCTCTGTTTCTGAAAATCCAGAAATGAATGCCAACTCATTGGACCTCTGTTGGATGAGTTTCAAAAACTTTGAAGAATGTCTGTTCATTTCTGCTGATTTAACAGAGATAAAACAACTCTACATAGCAGCATCAAGCAGGATTGGGGCTTGCTGCTGAACAAAAGTCAGCAAGTGTGGTAGTATGTGGTATGTAACACCACTTCCCCAAACTATTTGACGCATCTGTGTTTGGGTCTACGGTACAGTGCAGACACATTGCTAGGTTAAAGTGCTTCTGGCCACAGTGTATGACTAGTAAAGTTATTTTATAGAAAATACAATCAGATCATCAATTGAAGCGTACGCTTCTGTAGTTTGGCCACATATCGCTCAGGTTGATACCTTTTTAAGTAGACATTTAATGCTGAACTTTATTAAATACATGCTATGAAAGTACCTAAATATGAATTGGTATCAGCCTCCTGCAGTCCACTGTACAGCACAAGGAGCCAATTGGTTCATGATCTGACAAGCCGCTTGATGATGGGAGGAGAAAACCGTTTGATTGAGTTAGGAACCCATTACTGCAATGTTTCTGCTTCATTGTCCATTCACAGACTGGCAGTGGGCCCATGATGGCCTGGTTTCATAGGAAGTGCGTTGAATAATGATGTCTGTCATTCAGCCTGGAAGACTGAGTCCTCGGAGAAAGACTGGCAAGAAAGGCTGTGAGGATAGCTCCTGATTGAAAGGGAGTATGGCAGCAAGATGTACAGTTTAATTTATTTATTTTGTATCCTTTTTAATTGGCTATTAGATTTTTGTTTTTAATCTTTATTTTTGTTGAAGCTCTTTAAGAAACACTGAGGGGAATTTATGAAATTGAGCAGACAGAATGTGGAGCAGTTGTCCAGGGCAACCAATCAGCACCTCTCTTTTAATTTGTTCAGTTACGATTTGAAAATGAAAGCGAGAAGTTGATTGATTGCCATGCATAGCTGCAGTTTTGAGAAATCCCCTCACTATCTTTTCCGCTCATTGGACTGTGAGCGAACTTAAAGTGGACTTTTACCCCCCCCATTGACTAAAAATCACATTATTATACAGCTCTGCATGCTGATGTGAAACCATCTTACATTCATTAGTTAAATAAACATATTTTTATTTTACTTACAATTTCTTTTTTTCCCACTTCCTGGTCCACTTTGGTACAAATGCTGTAACATGCCCATGCATTGCATTCTGGGAAGGCTACATCAGTAGAGCTTTGCATTTTCCTCCCCAGAGATGATGTGCATGGCCACATGTACCTGAGTTCCGGGAAGTAAAGGGGGATCAAGTAACCTCCCCTTAGTTAAAATGGCCACTGTCAGAAGACTGGGAAAGAAAACTAAGGTATGCAAAGAATATTATTAGAAGTTTATGTTTGTCATTACTAAACATTTCTAAAGGTGCCTATGTTGTAATTTTGCAGCTATGGGTAAAGTTCTTCTTTTAAAGGGTTATTAAACCCAGTAGATATATGCAAAAACGTAAAAAAAAAAAAAGAAAAACCTTTTCAAACTGCTTAAAACTTACCTGTGTCTTCGCCGCGCACTCCCGTCCGAACATCTTAAGAGTCTTGGGCGGCCGCAAATCTTGGTTCGGGCACATGCGCAGTTCAGTTCAGATGTTCGGCCGGGAGACGAGGAGAGACCCAAGGTAAGTCTATGGAGCAGCATGCACCCGCACAGACACCGTGGGACATAAGAGAAGAGGAGGGCAGAGGAGTCAGCGCTGGATCAGAGACCCACCACAGCGCTGGAGTGACAGATGCAAACTACAGAAAGAAGATCGGATTAAGAGACATCGTTTAAGTCCTTACTTTAGCACGGGGGGGGGGGGCGACGACACTTTAATTACACTGATGAGGTCTCCCTGTGTTCTCCTCTTCCTCTAAGCTTCATGTACAGTTCCTCCAGCTCCCAGTGCCGAAAATATGCTGGATTGGTAGCACTGAACAAGGTTTCTGCTTATGCAAAAAAGACCAAGTTAGAAGTTGCAGTAGAAGTCCTGTTGCAAGGGTAGGCTTGACCTTGCTTATGCATTGTAGGTATTTTTTATTTATAGCTGCAGCTGTCAGTATGAAGATTTTCAGAGACCTTTCTGCTTGGTATAGAATATAAATTCTATGTTTGTGGTAAATAGTGACTTTGCATGAAATTTGTAGGATTTATAGCTTTTAGAAAATCTGTCAGTTGTGTCTATTGGGGTGGAGGCCCCACACAGAAATAGGTATTTATTACAGTCCGGGCTTGCTTTGTCCCTTCAGCTTCTTTTTTTTTTTTTTTTTTATCTAAATCCTGGTGAAATGCATATCAAAGTATTATACTGTATATTGTATACTACACTGCTTTTTCTTTTTGCCTCTGATATTTATTATTACTTAAGGGTCACATCAAAAGTTCTAGACACAAAGCCCCAGTGTCAGTCCATATAAATTCTGACAACATGCAGTAGTTGGTCTTTGTGCTACCCAATGCCACTACTTGGTCCTGTTGGGAACTATCTATTTGAGGCTCCCCAATCAAGCTTCCACTCAAGCCAATTGACCTGTCTGTGCAACAGTCTACTCAGTCCACTCATGCCCATGTGGTTACTGAACCTCAGCTGGTAGTCTTTTGTACATAACATCAATTTCTTACAGCATTGTCAGCTGTAAGCTAATAAGGAACAATCTGTCAGTGTAGCATATATGTATCTGTTTTTATGTATGTTGTAATGTTAGAGACATGAATCAAAGCCTACTTTAAAAAATCTTCCATGTCTCTTTTAGTTGTAAGCGTAAGGAAATCTATTTCTTGTGTGGAAGTTAATAGTGACAGCTTTTATGTACTATGTACAGCATCTTGGCTGTGAATTTATCTCTTTGGGTGACAGGTAAATGGCAAACAAGTGTGTGGGTGGAATAAGGATTTGCTTTCATCTTCTGAACCTTCATGCAGTTTCTGTTCAGCCAATAGCTTTTTATGATCGTCATTTTAAAGCTCATAAAACAAGAGGCAGGTGTGCACTTTTCAAGCATTATGATGTAGGAAGGAATCTTGTAAATTTGGATTGTCTAGAAGACACGTAGCCTTTAGTTGTGTCTTCTAGATGTCCTTTATGATCGTAGTGATGCTAATTTAGGTATATACTGATATCGCTGTCTGTGCCAATACTGGGCATTTTCACGAATACTCGTAAAAATGCTCCTATACTAAGCACCAGTACCCGTGTTTAAATTTTATTTTTCTACGGTCGGCTGCCATAAAGGTCCTGCACTTGCTGGGGACCTCACAGCAGCCTTGTGGGGACCTTGCGGCGGTTGTTTACAGTGCCAGGCCGCAGGTCTCTTCCTCCTTCCTACCGCACTCAGCCCTGGTGAGCAACACAGAGTATCTAGCTTTATATTATTCTGGATTGCTGTTCAATGTATTGCTGAGATTTGTAGTCCTCCTCTAACTGGTGGTATTCTGCATTGCTGTATAATGTATTGCTGAGATTTGTAGTCCCTCCACAGCTTGTAGCCAGTGGCAGAACTAACAGGTTTGCAGCAGTTGCAGCTGGAACCGGGCCCTGGCGCTCCACCACTGTCCTAAAATCATTAGTCTGTATTTTTTTTTTTTAATGTCACGTAACATTAAAAAAAAGTTGTTTTGGGAATTGGTATCGGTAAAAACAAGTATTTGTACTCGTACACGGTCTTGAAAAAATGGCATCGGTGCATCCCTAATGCTAATTCTGTATTCCAGATCGTAGATGGTAAAGCCAATTGTGTGTATCCGAAAAGGGATAAGCAGTACATTCCTATTCAGAACCAAATAAAAAAATTGTTGTGGAAAAGAGCAATACATAAAACACACAATAAACAAAACATGTTTGTAAGTGGTCACCTAGTGGTTAGTGCCACAATCTAATACTATGTATGAACAAGTCCTCTATTAAGAGAAGACAATGATGTGGCTTTAAAGGAGAACTATGAGGTGAGTGCTTTTCACTCACCTCATAGTTCTAGCCGACCTGTGACAATGAGACTGTCACAGGTCAGCTCAGTAGATCGGGAGGTGAGCGAACACATACCGGGTTCGCTCGCCTCTCGATCCTGTCACGGCTGGATTCCCCGCTCCGATCTGCCAGCGCTGACTGGCGGAATGGACGGGGGAGGGGGCGGGTACAGCTGGCTCTGCCTCTAGATAGGCAGAGCCAGCTGTCACTCACGCAGCTGGGCGGATCCCGTCATCTAAGTCGTGATCCGGCTGCGGCGTCTCAGTATACCGCGAGCTGTAGCTCGCGGTATACTGAGCTTAGGGTAACGGGAGGACGCTAGTTTGTGTCCTCCCGTTACCCTAAAGAGCACTATGGGGAAAAACACTGACCCCATAGTTCTCTTTTAATGTACAGTATGTAGAAAAGTAGAAAAAAAAAGGTTGAGCTTCACTTAGAGTGGGGACGAGTTAGATTTGTATTGCCCTTCTATGTCCCTATTGGGAAGATATCCTCCTAAAGGAAAGAAGGTGAAACATGTCCTTTGACTGTTGTCACTGAACAAGCGTCCCCATTGAATGACTTCTCCTCTGCTCCTGTTGTGCTCTGGAAATGTTTAGGTTCCCTTCACTGTTTTTTTCCAATGAAAGTGGTCATTAGGACGGAAATAAACCTCCCCAGTAAGGTCACAAAATCCAATAAAAAAAGTCAGAGAGGCTCTCGTCCTTACCTGAAACCAGAAACAGAAAGTTGTGGATGGAGTTCCATTTTAAATAAATTTAGTAGCTTTTGCCACTGAATTTAACATTTTGCCGTCTTGCCTTACAAGCAATCTTCGTAGCCATAATTAGTTCTGCATAAGTAAGTCAAGAAAAACTCCCATTTATGTTTTTTGTTTTTTTTTTCCTTGGTTTATTTAGTTGCATGGTAAGTAAGAGGAGTAACCACTTTGTGAATAAGTATTTTAGCTCCTGTAAGTGTACACCTATAGTGTAATAGCAGCAATATAAACACTATATTATATAAAAAAAAATATTTTTCTTTTCATAGGTTAATACAGTCCTTTTTTTAGATGCAGATTTGCTGTGTTTAAAGATCAGACATGATCTGTCTTGTGAATCCTTTGGCAGGCTATTAACTTTGCTAGATTAATGTATCCCTGTCACATAGTTGATCACATTTCTGGAACAAATGTTTCCATTTTGTGCTGTTGGGCAATCACTCTTGTGTAAAACCGAGCAATCTGGAAGTACTTTGCCTTGGCCAAGAGGAAACTGATATACGTGGTAGCATTATCTGCACTTACGCTTCATTAAAATCGAACTCTTAACAGCCACACGCCTTGTCTAGATGAAGCAGTTTTATAACTAATCTGCCGATGATTGGGACTCAGGATTGGATGACGCCATTTATTCTGCCGTGTTAGAATCTACTCAGACACCAAATAGACATGATGGGAGAGCTACATCACTGAGCTGCTCTGCACAGAATAGGGGCTTCTCTGTTCAATGTTGATGACATACTGGAGCAATAGGAAATGTCACTTCTAACTAGAGGTGCACCGAAATGAAAATTTCACAACCGAAATTAAAAAAAAAAAAATCTAACTTTTTCAAAAAAATGTAAATATTTTTTTTTTATTTACTTTTATAAACGTTCTAATATTTTAAATATGTGTATTTTTTACTTTTAGGGGTCTGAACAGACCCCTGATATTTGCCTTTTTAAAAAAGAAAAAGAGATTGAGGACACAGAGTGCTCAATCTCTTTTTTTCTGCAGCCCCTGTTATCAATGAACAGGAATCCTCTATACTGAGTGTTCCCGTTCATTCATAACATGAGAACATTGTGTCTTTACTATAACCACAATCATGAATGATCAGGAGGGGATGTAGATCACTTCCCATTCATTTATAATTGAGGATATAGTAACCATACCATGTCCTCAATTATCTACAAACACTCAGCGATCACTGAGTGTTTGTTTGTACCTCGCTCTCCTTCCTGAATCAGCTGCCACAGGAGGCTGAGCGAGCTATGCAGGGAGGAGATCTCTGACAGCTGTCTCGCCGCACACCGCCACTCTCCCGATCTGTGTCAGGAAGCTGGGCGGGGAGGAGAGACGCCGGCCGCTCACAGCGCTCTCCTCACACAGCGCTTAGCCTCCTGTGACAGTTTCTCTCCTCCCTGCTGGGACACAGAGCGTGGAGGAGAGAAAGCATGGATGTGCCGCTATTTTGGCCAAAAAATAGCACTTTCGGCATTTTGCCAAAAGTGCCATTTTTGGCCGATATATCGGTGCATCCCTACACTACATAATCTGATAACAGACTGCTTACCAGTCCAGGAACATTGAATATATGTAGTTTTCAGTTAGAGTAGAGTTGCTGTTATTAATTGCTCCATAATGAGTATAGTATCGGCATATTTATTCCAATATTTGTGAGAGCCATCCTACTGAACTTTCATTCCCCCACCACTCTGTTACTGAAGTCAAAGGTTACAAAGGGCTATGGACTCCATATGCAATAGAGTCTATTGTTCCAGTGCTCTTACCTGCTCCATACCTGAGGTGCTTGGTATTCCCTTCCCCTGCGTTGAACTGAGGGAGGGCTTGGAGAATCTGATATGTTGGAGATGGGTGGGGGATTAAAGCAAACCTGTTGCTTCTCCCAGGTTTTGCCCTTGGTGCTTCGTCCTGTCTCCTGCCATTCAACTGTCAAATGCCAGATCAAAGGAACAAAATACAAACATGGAATGGCTCTATCCATAAATGAGCTGTATATGATATAATTATGTGGGAATTGCTGTAGCTCTGTTGTGTGTCAGTGTTTAATTTACTAGCTGTAAATGGTAGAGTGAGTGACTGCAATCCATGATGTCCCTGCTTTTTCCTTAATGCTTTAAAAGCATTCTGAAAATTCCAATATATAATGAGTATATTTGAAGATCTCTAAATAAATGTTCTTTTTCTAGATCTGGAAAAAATAAGATGTATTGAAGACTGATCACATTTCCCAACAGGGACGTTCACTCATACAGGTAAGATAAGCCGTTTGCAGACACCAGAGGGTGATAGTATGTTTGCACATTCTAAATGCTTAAGGTCCCATTCACACCTGTGGGATTTATCACTTGTTGCCCTTTGCCCCTTAATGCATGACAATAGGATTGTCAATCATCATGGACCGGCCGAAATTCACAGTGTATAACCAACTTTAGAGAGTCGGGATCTTCCAGCAGTGTATAAATTCAGGCAATCCCAATTTATGACTAATTCTCTTTAAGAAACCACATACTAGAGCTGCCTTGACCCAAATTGTCTTGAGCTTCTAAGGTCTGGTTTCCCATATCTACAGGGTTATGTTTGTTGTGGGCTTGTTGCACTCACATCCAGGAGATTTACTAGTGAACTGATATGATATATGAATAATCCAGCGGACATTCCCTGAATTGTGATCTTTATGTTTGTCTGTTATACAATAGACCTATAGTAAGTGCAAAAGTTGTAGGGGAGGTCTGTCAAGTGTGAAAAACGTGTGTATGTACAAATACATACCTCTGTAATTTTTACACTGCAGATTTGTGTAATTGCATGGTATATTTGTGTTAGTTTTGTAAGCAAAAAAATGTCATCAGTGCTGCAGAATAGAGAAGCCCTTCCGTTCTGTAAACCAGTGATGTAATTCATGTTATGTTAAGAAGAGCAGTGGTGTGCTCCTGCCTTCATCCAAAAATAAAAATTCAGTCCCTACATACGTTACTATTTTGGATTGTTTGACTTCTTGCTATGTTATATTGTACTTTTAGCATTATACTGTAGTGCCAGTTGAGTCACATTTCCTAAAAACCCAAGTGATGGAATTGTTGATGAATTGTTGTTGCATTATTTTACACGATTTTACTAGAATCCCCATAAAGAAATCTTTTTGTATTTTAGGAGTATTTTATTTTGTGGAGAGGCCTCAAGTGAGAGCAGTCATCCACTGTTACCGTCCATATTTGTTCTGGATACAACATGGTAAGAAAATTGTGACCAGGACATACAACTGTCACTTGAAAACAGTCTTCCTTGATAGCGGCCAATCACTTCTCTCTTGTTTTTTTAGGATGATGAAAGTCAGAGCAGCTTAGAGTGTATCCAAGCCAATCAGATTTTTCCGCGTAAGCAGCTGATCCGTGAAGATGAAAACCTTCAGGTTGATACTATGTGTAGTATAAATGTGAATTTATTGGTCTTTGGTTTTGCCAAAACCCATAGGTTTTCTGATTTATTTTATTGATTTAGGTTCCTTTCCAAGAACTACATGGAGAGAGCACAGAGTTTGTTGGGCGAGCAGAAGATGCAGTCATTTCTTTGTCCAGTTATCGTCTCAACATCAAGTACAAAGAGTCTTTTATCAATGTAGGTATATATGTATGGCGCAATACATTTATCAGTAGAATACACACACATAGATCATAAAGCCACAAGGACTTCATCCTTTTAATTGTCAATAAAAATTAAAGAAATGCATATTTTTTAAATATATTATTAATTATGCATTTCTTTAATTTTTCCAAATGGTGAAGTTATCCTTTTAATGAAGAAAGCCATTGTTCTGTTATGGAAGAGTTGTTTAGCTAAAAGGGATTATGCATTATATTTGCATTCAAGCCTGGAAAGCATTGCAATTGTGATCACTCGATCACAGCGGCAAAGCGCAGTCTTCTGCACATTTTTAAACTCTCCGGGCCTGTTCACATGATTTTCAGGTCCTGATCAGGTCCGGATCTGCAGACGCGGTGCTACTCATGCAGTGCGTTTTTGGTCCGGATGATGACAGTTCATTTTTTTTTTTTCAAGCTGTGGGGCTGTCAGTATGCAGATTCTTGTGTATGTAAAGCTGGTGATCAGACATGTATCACATGTTTGCAGGCATGTTGATGGTGCTGGCTACAGCAATCTGCAGAGAACGAGCTCGCAGGAGACGTCGTTATTGGGTACACCCGATCTTGAGGCTCTGGGACGCCAAGGGTCAGTTTTGGAGTTTGTATGAGGATTTGCGAGCACACCCGGATAAAAAAAATTTCTTTACCCGTATGTCCATGGAAAGGTAATGGGCATGTTCAAAATGTTTGCAGTTCATGTCTTTACCTCTACCTCAACCTGTCTGTCTATCTCCCACTCTGACTGCCTCTGACATCATAAAAAGTGGAGCAAGAATAATTTTTATTTTTTGCTTAGCTGCATTGCGTTCCGTTTTCGTTGCGTTTTTGCCGCGTTTGTGCATTTCCTGACCGGACAAAACGTGACATGCAGTATTTTTTCTGTCATAACCTGAACGGATTGCGCACGTGAGAACTGTAGCCCACAAAATACATTGGGATGCATATTTAGTGCAGGAGCGTACGGATCAGGTCAGCACAGAAAACGGACGTCGTGTGAACAGGCCCTCAGAGCTCATAAGAAGGTATGAAGTTTGTTAGGAGAGATAAGGGGGGGATGGCTGGGGATGCAATAAATCGCCTAATACGACGTCTAACCATCCTCGCTGTAGGTAGTGCTGCCCTATTCCTGCATCTACCTAGAGTGAGGACGGATGGACGCCGTATGAGGTGATTTAATGCAGTTTGAAGTCCAGCCGTCCTCCCCCCTTCTCTCCTAACTGAAACTCCGTACCTCAGTATGAGCTCTGCCAGTTTGAAAATGTGCAGAAGCCTGAGCTTTGATACTGTGATTGAGTGATCACAATTGCAGTGCTTTCCACCCTTGAATCCAAATATTAAAGAAATTCATTTTTTTAATACATTATTAATTATGCATTTCTTTCATTTTGTGCAAAAGGTGAAGTTATCCTTTAACAACAACATAAGATCTGCTTTTCTTTCAGACAATAGAATACATGACAAGGTCTCACTGACTCAAGGTTGTCGCATACACTCCATGTGTCCTAGTCCCAGGACTTTAGGGTTTTCCTCAGCAAACTCCTCAGAAGTATTCTGTATCATTTAGTAGCTTCCAGCAGCTGTTCACTCATCTCGTGTGACTCTTAGGCCTCATTCACACTGGGCGTACACGTCCTTGCGGCATGCGCGCCTGTAAACAGCCAATCCAGGGAGGGGCAGATGCTGTGTGTGATTGCGCGCAGAAGCCTGTTCTTCCCTATGTGAGGACACGGCTGTACGATTTTATACGGACACCCGAACTGTACATCCGCGTGGGTACGGGTGTCTGCACTTGGACACAGACTGGAGCCATACACAGCCACCTGGCTCCACTCTAACTTCTGGGTCAAGTCCTCGTGACTCCTGAACACCATCTGTTCCTCTTCCCAGCTGGAGCCCAGAACATTAGCCAGCACCCTTTCCATAAGGGCTGTGCACAAGTGTGCGATCATTAGGTGCTGGCCACTCCTAAACCATGGACCCAGGAATGGAGATTTCTTCCCTCTCAATTCTCTTTGAATTACATCATGCCTTCTTTTGTAATCCCTTTGGAACACCTTTCTGCTGTTTTCCTGCAGGCATTAAACTGTCGATAGTAAAAACAAAACTAAAGCCCACATCTGACAAGCCATGAGGTCTGCCCCACTGTGACTTTAAAACCAGAATTTTGGAAGAAAGAACTATCTGTCTTTTGGCTTTTAAAATAACTCTTCAGTATACGGAAAAAATGGATTTCCCATCCGTAGGCTTTCCTTATTTTCTCTTACCTCACTGGTCATCAGAACTTACTTTCATTTAAATCGAGCAAGATCTGGACATTCATAAAGAAGGCCACTAGGGTGTAGCTTCATGCCTGCTAAAAAAAAAAAAAAAACATTTCCCAAAATGCCTTGGTGTGATGTAAAAATGAAGCCACTGTGTATTCAAGTACCAAGATGTAATACATTAACCTTTTAAAATCCTTTTGTGTGTGTAAACGTAGTTGTTTCCTGGCTTTTGAGATATTGAAGTATAGATACTGAATAATCGCTGTGTATAGATACCACTGAGCAGTTACAGCCATGTGTGCAGGCTGATCTAGCCCTAGAAACCTGCAAACACTCTCTACCACAAGTGATTCCAGTTTGGATGAGTGTTAAGGTGCCCATACACTTTACAACTCTGGCAAGACTTTTGTCTGCCAGGGTTGTAAAGTACTTAAAAAAAAACGTACAATCTGCCCATCTTGGACAGGCAGATCGTACTTGCGATCATCGCAAGCCCGCCCCCCTGAGGGGCGGGCTTACGATGACTGCAATGAGGGGCGGGCTTATGATCACTGAAAACGGGCTGTGCGCGCATACTGGCCCGTTCCCCAGTTGTCGTACCAGCAGGCCACTAACTCGCCGAGAATCGTACGATTCCCGGCGGGTTTTCTAGCATGCTGGTTCGACAGAAGACGTGCGACCGTACAGTAGAAACGGTCGCACGCCTTCCATACACTGCACGATTCTCGTACGATCGCGGGATTAACCGCGATTCTCGTACGAGAATCGTGCAGTGTATGGGGGGGCGGGCTTGCGATAACTGCAATGAGGGGCGGGCTTAAGATGACTGCAATGAGGGCTGTGTGCGCGTGCGCACACCGGCCCGTTCGGCAGTAGTCGAACCAGCAGGCCACTAACTTGCCGAGAATCGTACGATTCCCGGCTGGTTTTCTAGCCTGCTGGTTCGACGGAAGATGTGCGACCGTACAGTAAGGTGCCCATACACTGCACGATTCTCGTACGAGAATTTCACCGCTGGGAGCTCGTGAGCGGGAAATGCCCGTTATTTGAAAACGGGCAGCGATGCCTGTTAACATACAAGCGATCCGCCGGCTATAGAGCCGGCGGATCGCTTGTATGAGGTCCCGTGAATTGCGCCCTCCCCAGCTCCCCCCCCCTCCCGCTGTCAAGCTGGTCCCGGGCTCTGCTGTGCCCAGTGCGAGCCCGGGACCAGCATATGGCCTCTGTCACAGGGGATCAGAGGGAGCTCAGTACACGAGCTCCCTCCGGTCCCCTCTCCGCCGTCAGAATGCGGAAGTGGTGTATAATACAGCATGACATGTTTGGTGTCTATTTACCCGACGTGACCCCGACTCTTATATTTTTGCAAAAATATGGGTGATAAATGGGTGTGGTTACTGGGGGTGTGGCCGCTATCACCAGTAGCAACTGAATGCAGAGGCAACTATTTATGATAATAAAGAGTAGATGCATAGTCCTATACAACCGGCCCTTTGAGGGTAACCATACTGCTGATGCGGCCCCCGATGAATTTGAGTTTGCCACCCCTGATCTAGAAGAAAAATCCCTAGTAAAAAATGATACTTTGCTCAGATAGACATTTACATATTAGGTGGCCTCCCCTTTGTAATTATTATGCAGTTACTTTGGTGCAAAGTATTTTCAAGTGTGTGTTTTTATCATTACTGCAGGTTCCTTTGCAGCTGATAGAATCGGTAGAGTGCAGGGATCCCTTTCAAGTTCTTTTAACCTGCAAGGACTGCAAAGTAATCAGGTAAGTGTTATGTCCCGAGCCTGTTTTTGTTTTTTATGAGCATATCAATTTGTTTCAGAGAGCCTGTCTGGTATGACCGGACTAGGGACGGTTATCTCATGTTTGTGGCTAGGCATGTTGGGAAATCTTGTAAAAACACTTAAGCTGGTGTTGGAGGTATCTGCAACCCCTCCCCTGGTCTCATTCACTAGCATCATGTAACCTTTTGTGTTTGGGTATCAGAGGTTCAGTTGGATCGTGTGTGATTTGAGCACCCTCTGCTTATGACTAATGAGCGTCTGTTGACAAAGCTGAACTTCAGGCAGACCTGCCAGTGGTCTTAACTGCCATAATATTTGTAATTTTCTGCACCCACCCTTGTGATGTTGACATTCATGCAAGGGATCATAGCTCGGTCCTGACATGCCTTTTTTCCACTTCAGTTAAGTAGTTCATCTTGGTCGCCAGCCAGCAATAACTTGCTGACTGACCTTACTCTTGCCTCCTGTAAGCATGTTTAGAACAGGAGAGTGACAGTATTGTAGCAATGCAGCAGAGGCTGCTCATAGTGCTGACCTTTTTTCTCCCTTCCAGTGTGAGTGCTGCTGCTCAAGTGATCACAGGAGAATAGATATCAAGAATAATAGTAATATCAACATAGATTCCTATGTTCGTTTTTTAATAAATAAAAAAGCGCCATGAAATTTGTAATCTGCCTCGGTAACCGCTTCAAAGTAAACCTTTCCAAAGAGAAATATGGGGCGTACCAATGCAGATCTCCTTCTGAAAATGCTAGATGTTTGGCTGTTATGCTGACCCTTCTTCAGTCACTGGGCAGAAGCAAGAGTACTTATCTGGAAAATTAGGCTCACCATACACTATTCATTTTTAAACGGTGGGGATGGACAATCCCCTGCTGTGACTAAGTTCTGGAGTCAGAATACATGAACAGTGACTAAAGCTGATTGGCTACAATCACTATTCGGCCAAAAGATTTCGGCCTGTTTTCTTCAATTTCACAATAGACTTTTGTTGATCCAGCTGGGCCACACACTGTAAGAAGTCGATATCTGCATACCTGGTTTAGTGAATTGATGTATAGAAGCAAAATCGTGAACATGATAACCAGGCATCTTGTATTTTTAGAATGAGAAGTTGCTCTCAGAAAGGATTGCTTTTAAGAATTTTCCCGAACATGTTTGTGTAGTGCACTAACCTCTTGAAGGAGATGACAAGTCTTCTGTTATCTGTTTCCAGGTGTCAGTTCTCCAACTTTGAGCAGGTCCAAGAATGGCAGAAGCGTCTCAATGCAGCCTTACGTCCTCCAAGTCGCATAGAGGATCTTTTCTCTTTTGCTTATCATGCCTGGTGCATGGAGGTTTATGCTAGTGAGAAAGAACAGCATGGAGACTTGTGTCGCCCAGGTGTGTTTATTGTTCTATCTCAGATATTCGGTACCCTGCATAACATTAAAGAATATGGTAAAATTATTTTTTTTACTACGTTTGTGTGCTTAGAATTGTAAAAGCTGCTCTGTGCACAGTACTTTAATCGACAATGCTGCCCAGGAAGCATGAGCATTGTTGATTGGAGCACTGTGCAAGGACTTCTAGAGACCCGAATCACTGTGCTCTATGTGATGAGAGCAGCAGTCTGGCTCTCCAGTGTGCTGCTGACAGGGCAGCCTTCACAGTTTTAAGCAAACACACATAGAAAAACAAACAAAACAGGACTACATTTTCTTTTTAGTTCCGATTTAAGCGTAAAGGATGGTTATAACCTATGATAGCTTTGTTTTGCCATCTGTGTCCCATCATACATACAGTTACATAGTAGTTAAGATTGAATGAAGATGCAAGTTCAAGTGTGTGTGTGTGTGTGTGTGTGTGTGTGTGACTTCCTGTCCAATAGCTACATCAGGAAATCCCTTCTCTTATAATAAGCGTGACATGGTAATGCGTGACCCCAAACTTTTATATACTCGAGAGAGTATGAGAGCACTCATCATTGCTCATACAGAAATCCTCAATGGGCATAAGGTCCCTAGTGAGAGAACCAACAGTCTCCAGCCGCTCATAAAAGTGTGTGTTTGAAATAATGCAGCCAGCATACTTGGTACTGAGGAGTGGGAGGACAACGATTGACTTGAGTCCCACTGATGTAATCCCTTGGGATATTGGGGAAGGCTGAAATTGGGAGCAATGCTGACTCTGAGGGAATCAGGGGTAACTAGGAACCGACATCATAAGGCACATATATGAAGATATTTTGTTTGTCCACCTGGTAATCCTATGAATGAACACATCCTGTCCTAGGGTTGCTACGCTCACTCACTGTAAGAAGTCACCCTAGGGCAGCCACCCTTGGCTGTCACACTGGGCTGCTCTCCTAATTTGGACTACAAACAAGTCTTCCTCTCTTTGTAGTTTAGAAAAGATAGTGTAGAAGGAAAATAATGTTTGTGATTTCAGTTCAGCTCACAGTAAGTTACAAGGACACAGGATTTCTGGCAAGATTAACAGGTATTTTCTGCACTTGCTGAAAATGTCTGAAAAATTAAACCTAATGCAGCTACCACATCTAAGCTGCAGTATTTACATTTTTGTTTTCAACAATGAAAATTTAGCTTGTAAATGCTCAGCATTTGGTTTGTTACAGCTGTTTTGGTCCTTTATAGTGGAAATTGATAATTTTTGTTTTTTTTTGTACATTTTTTTATTGCAGGGGACCATGTTATTTCGCGCTTTAAGAATGAAGTAGAACGGATGGGTTTTGATATGGATAATGCCTGGAGAATTTCCAATATCAATGAGAAATTCAGGTAAATAAAAAGACAAAATCAACTATTATAATTTTAATAGCCCTTATTTCTAATGTATACTCTTTGCAGGGCTTTTACAGTGTTGTCCTTCAGTATAATCATAGACCGCATAGGCTTTTGTTGGTTCTTTTACTTTGTAGAGCAGGGGTCTCAAAATACCGGCCCCAAAGTATCAGTCAGTCAGAACCGGTACCATGCGGCCCGCAGCTGCCTGATAAGTCAGGCACGCAGTCACGGACCGCGTACCTGAGTTAGGGGAGCAGCTACACGATCTGCATCTCTATCGGATGCAGGCCGCAAAACTGATCCTAGCGATGCCAGAACTCAGTCTGTCAGCACAGTGTGCTCTGACAGCCTTCACTGAGCGCTGACCGAAAGGAAAGATTAGTAAGGTCTGCACCAGCCAAAGGTGCAGACTACTAATCTCCAACTGGACCACCAGGGAGTGTGGCCCTCCCTGCAAAAAATTTAAGCAGGTGAGGGGGGCTCTTTTTTTAAGGTGTGTGTGTGTGTTCCACTGTTCTGCTGTCAGAATATTTAAACAGTGACAACAGCTAATTGGCTGACGTCACTGTTCGCCCGAAGATTTTCCATCTGACACCTTTGATTTTTCTGATTGAAGGATGCTAGACAAAGGGGTGCTGACAGGGGCACCCACTGTGCTAAATCACACATTGTATGGCCTTAGTTGGGAACTTGTCCAGATTTGGGTATTTATCGTGCAGTAGAGCTGCAACCAACTAATCGATTAAACGATAATGAAAATAGTTGTCAACTATTCTCATTATTGATTTAGTTGGCTGGTTGGTGCCCATTACCTGCTGTATTTACATTCAGCTGCCGACTGCGGAATCTTGCCACTGGCAGCTGTCATTCCCTGGCTGAAGCTATTCAAGCGTTATGTGCTTACAATACAATTATTACAATTTTTTTTTAAAAGGTGGGATAAGGTTATGGTTTTGGCCCGACAAATTCTGCTGTGGGAGGTGCGTTGCAGTGCCATTCATTTGAATGACACTCCAAACGCACCTCCCACCCATAGTGTGAACGCCTGCACTGGAACGCGCGGTACCTCAATGCCGTGCATCCAGTGCGGTGCGATTGCAAAAAATTGTGCATGCAGTTTTATTTTGACGTAAACTTTGTAACACTCCATTTGTGTACCGTATATACTCGAGTATAAGCCGTCCCGAATATAAGCCGAGGTACCTAATTTTACCAAAAAAAACTGGGAAAAAGTATTGACCCGAATATAAGCCGAGGGTGGGAAATGAGGCAGCTACTGGTAGATAGATACCAATAAAATTACATTAATATTTATTTAAAAGAAAAATAACCTAGCTCTGTAAGTGGAAAAGGGGGTACAGGGCTACATATCATGTACTACGGATCATTTAACCCATTCATATTAGCAGAGGATAATTGTAAATCTATTGTTCAGTGCACTCTATATGTAGTATATAGTACATGTACATATAGAGTGCCTGCAACAATACATTTACAATGATCCTCTGCTAACATGAATGGGTTAAATGATCCATAGTACAGGGCTACATACAGATCATTTAATACATTCATGTTAGTATAATTGTATATGTATTGTCTGCACTGTATTAGCAGTATATACTCTATATAGAGTATATACTGCTAATACAGTGCAGACAATACATATATAATTGCTTAATTAATCTCTCTCTCTACCCCCCCCCTCCCTCCCCTCCCCTCACTCACTGTGTGCCGGTGATCGGATCATCACATCACGGAGAGAGCAGGGACGAGTCAGCGGCGCGCTGGTCCAGTGGGAGGAGCTCCAGGTGGGGTCCTAATTTAGCTGGCTCAGAGGTGCCTGCCCGCTAAATTACAACCCCACCTGGAGCTCCTCTCGCCTGATCAGCGCGCCGCTGACTCATCCCTGCTCCCCTGCTTGACTGGCCGCTGCGGGGGGGTTTTTCTTCTTCTTACTTACCTCGCCGAGCGTCGCTGCTGCTGCGGTGTGCGGCGCTCCGAGCGGGGTCATCTGGCAGTCTCCGGCCACCTAAATTAGGACCCGGAGACTGCCAGATGACCCCGCTCGGAGCGCCGCACACCGGAGCAGCAGTGACGCGACGCTCGGCGAGGTAAGTAAGAAGACGCGCTGGCGCTGACTCGAGTATAAGCCGAGGGGGGCACTTTTCACCCAAAAAAATGGGCTGAAAATCTCGGCTTATACTCGAGTATATACGGTATTTTATTTTAAATTTAAGGATGGTACTTTTTTTTATTTTTTTTAATCCGATTTAATCGGAAAAAATAACCGGCCAACTAATCGATTATGAAAAAAATCATTAGCTGCAGCCCTATCTTGAAGCATACTTTTGATTCCATTATCTGTTTGCTATAGTCCGTTGTCATTAGTTGTTGCCTGCTGGGCTTCTTTTGTTGTCTGAACTTCCCCAACCTATGTTGAGCGCTTATGACCTGTCCCCATTGTACTCCATCTTTCCCTCCTTTGCTTTGGTCAAGAGACTGAATCTTTCTTTTACCAAAATGTTTATTGAAAAGGAAATGTAAGATTACAGCATGGGGGCTTTACAGTTGCCTGAAGTCAATAAATGTGGAACTGCAATAGGAGAGTGCATTGCCATAAGTAGTCAGTGTAGGTCACATTCTGTGATAGAAGTGACAGGTATGTACTTTCAAGCACAAGGTACATCTTGGAGTGCAGTGTGACCGTGATAACAATCGAAATGGAAGCCTACATGTGTAGCTCTTGATAGATGGAACTGAAGGCGTCAGTTATGGTAGAAAAAGAAAGAGAGAGATTGTGGGGTTTTGTTTTTTTTTTGCCTTGACCTAAACTCTCAGAAATTGGAGCAGATGTAAAGCTGAGATAGATCTTTTTGCATCTTTATAGAGGTGATTGGTTTTTCCGACCTGTGACAGTCTAATTGTCACAGGTCGGCTAGAACTATGAGGATGAGTGAAAAGCACTCACCTCATACCGTAGTTCTCCTTTAATGCCCTCCTATCTAGCCGTACCTATTCTTATGCTCAAAAACAACTTTATGGTCAATACAAATTCACTTTATCACAAGCGGAAAAAACATTGGGTGAGCAACGGATTTTCTAGTATTGTTGGTCGACCTATTGTATTTACTGCTTCAGGTTCGTGGCCTGAGCCAGTTAATAACATTGATTCTTAAGTAAACCTCATTGTGTTTACAGATTAAATGCAAGGGGGTTTGTTCTATATTGACATCATACTTAAAGATAGCCATGGATGTTTTCTCATTCTCAGTTTACCTTTCCTGTTATAGATTATGTGCAAGTTATCCACAAGAGCTCATAGTACCAGCAGGTATAACAGACAAAGAATTGGAGAGTGTTGCTAGCTTTCGTTCTTGGAAACGCATTCCTGCTGTGGCGTACAGGTAAAACTAAAGTGTGACCTACTAACACTCTACACACCCAGAACATGTGACTGCTTCAACACACATGAAATGTACACAGTAACTTGGTGGCAAAGTTAAAGAATAAACTTTGTTTTTAAAAAGCCAACTTTATCATGTCCTACTATATAGTATCCGTGTAGGTGGGTTTACATTGAAATCTCACTTAATTGATTTTCTGGCACTTTTTTTTTCTCCTAATGAGTTTTGTTGTCAGATTAAAACTGAGTCTGGAACAAATGGATGGCCATAGGTGATCCTATTTATTAGGGATGCAGTGCAACTGATGCAGTTATCACTGATAATTGGGTAGTGTGGTATCTAACTAAAAAGGATTTGGTAAAAAATCCATCCGTCACATGCTGTAAATTTTCTAGCTTCCCCATAAAAGGAAAATGGGAAGCTCACCCAGGATGAAGAGTTAGGAATGTGATACAGTTATGACTTCATTTTTTTTTTTAGTCTTCAGACTTGGTGACAGATCTATGGCTGCCTTAACGTTATCATAGAGTTCAGCAAGAGTTTAACTAGGATTTTCAGATAATGAAGAGATTACAAAGAGTACGTACAGTATCGTGCTGCTCAATGTTAGTTAAATAATTATTGGCATAGGAGAGTAAACTTGTCCATGAATGGACAGGTCAGCTGCTCAACACTGGTTTTTCTGGATCTGAAAATGTAACCCTTTTACTGTTGAGGAAGCAAATAACAGCCACATGCCTGCTTTAAATGTATATATCATAAATAATGTATATGTGGTGGGACACAAGGCACCCTCTAAGCTCCACACTAGTACTGGGCTTCCTTATCTGGCAATAGTGGATCCTAGATGCAGGGAGATATGGGTGGCAGGCTCTGGGGCCAAACAACCTGACAATGTATCGGAGTAGTGTTGTGTCCCCTTTTGGTTTTAGCTAGCCCTGTTCTCTTGACCTTCTCCTGTAACTCTCCGCCTCAAGATCTTCCTCAGCATCCACCCTGCTATCCAGAGATGAGTTTACTTCAGTAAAGGCTGAAATTATGGGGATAACATCCGAACTATTAGAGCCCTTAGACCACAGGGGACCCTTCAGAGTCTCCCCCTGACCTTTTTTCTGTCTGCTTGTGCACTCCCTGAGGAACAAGACGAGGAGGAAATGGCTGCTTCCAGTTCTGTGGACTCGGGCCAGGAAGAGGCCCTGTCTCCTGACGTCTCTCCTGAGTTCAAGGACACTATTTTTTTTTCCTTGTGGATGGGACATGTCATTGTTTACAGTTAGGTGCCCACACACCTTGCGAATATCGTACAATAATCGCGGGAAATCCCGCGATCGTACGATTATTGTAAGGTGTGTGGGAGCTGTGCAACCTCTGCTACTGTAAGGTCGCACAACTTTTAGCTTAGGAACATGTTCGAAAACCCGTCGAGAATCGTACGATTTTCGGCGGGTGTGTAGCATGTTCGTAAGATAAAAGCCGGACGGGCCGTTGTGCGCAAGCGCACACTGCCTATTCAGCATTGCGGTCATCGGAAGCCCGCCCCTGTACGATCTGCCGGTCCAAGATGGGCAGATCGTACTTTTTTTTTTTTTTTTTTAAGATTTTTTTTTTTTTTAAAGATAATGTTTTTATTGGAGAAAGTCAAAGATGACAACATTTACATACGTAAAACAGGAGATAGAAAATACCCGGTCTGTACATGTGGCCGACAGAGTAATACAACAGGCAGGCACAGTGGTAAAATACAAAATTATCCAGCATAAACATGTAGGGTTGTACATAGCCTTCCCAAAACTCCTGGAAATACCCCGTGCAAGTAGTTAAGCTCCTCCGAGGGAACTCATGTGATAAGGCATACCTTGGTGAAGCACAGTACCAACACATTACACGCATCATATTCTGTGCCATGCAGAGCAGAGACCGGAAAAAAGCAGGAAGAAAAGAAAAAAGGACAAGAGATGAGGAGAAAAAGAAAGGATGTAAAGCAAGGAGAGATAGAAATTAGTCAAGCAAGAGAGGGAAAGGTGAAGTGATGTCCAGGGTATGGAACCATATAGCACAAACTAACACTGTCAAAGTAGGTGCATTCTCAAGCTCTCAGCGATTCACGTAGATATCCTAGCCACCCCCTTGAGGGAGCGCTAGTGTGATCAGGTAACTAGTAGCTCATGGAAGGCGTCTGTGGTACAGAAGTGTATCCAAACACTCCATACCTCATAAAATTGGGAGTAGCGATCATAGAGATTGGCCGTAAGTTCCTCAGTCCTACAGAGAGATTGCGTCTCATCAATCCATTCCTTCATGGAGGGATTCAGAGAAGATTTCCAGTGCCTCGGAATCACCGCCCTAGCCGCCAGTACAAAAAATCTAAGCAAGCCTCTCTTGATCGACTTGTAGGAGCCCTGGAACATGGAAAGGAGGGCCAGCTGTGGTGTACCCGCAACCTCTATGCACGTCAGTTTCTGGTAAGTGGAGAAGATGGAAGACCAGAACTTGGCAACTCCAGCGCAACTCCACCATATATGTAACATTGAGCCAGGATGTAAAGAGCATCTCCAGCACAGGTCGGACGCCTGAGGGTAGAAGACTCTAAGTCGGGTCGGGCAATAGTACCACCTGGAGAGGATTTTGAAATTGCGTTCCTGGATTCTACTAGCTATCGAGGTTTTATGCGTGAAAGCAAGGGACCTGTTAATGTCCGAGGGGGAGAAGGTACACGCAAGGTCCGTCGCCCACTCATTGAAATACCTTGGAACGTCTGAGAAGAAGAGTTGCAGCAAGAGATCATATATAGTCGAGAGGGCTCGTCTAGGTGGCTCCGCGTCCATACATATCCGCTCGATGGGGTACAGTTCCCTAGCCATATTGGCATAGAAGTCTCTAAGCTGAAAATATTCCAACCAGTGTCTGGGGAACGGAGCAGACTCTTCCAGCAACGAAGAAAGAGTGCGCAAGCCCCCTTCCTTGAGAGCCAAAGAGAGGGGGGTGAAGTCCGTACCCCGCCATCCCAGAAACTGTTCCCTATGTTGAGCTGGGGGGAACTCTGGGTTGCCCATGATAGGCGTCAGAGGCCCTGGGCGCGAGGAGAAGGAGTCCTGTTTAAGCAGCGAATCCCAGACTCTAAGTAGTGGGGGCAGACAACAGGGGAGAGATCCCAATGTCGGCCGGAATGTCGGATCAATCCACGGCAGAGATGAGGGGGAGAGAGGCGATATCAGCGCCTCTAGTTGTACCCATAGTTTGTTTTGCGAATGGGATATCGAATCAATTAGTCTAGTGAGCAGGGCAGCCTTATAATACAATTCAATATGGGGCAAGCCCACTCTCCCATGCTGTTTCTGTCGCACCAGTACCGTGTATCTGAGACGAGCCGCTAAGTGTAAGGATTTAATGGTGTCTGATATTTCGGTTTGGGTGAAGGGAGTTGCAAGGAGTTGGGTCGCTGAAGTACTTTTTTTTTATTACCTAAGACAAAAGTCTTGCGATGGTTGTAAGGTCCAGGCCCAGCCTTACAGCCACCTGCGTCGGCCTTGCCAAAGGTCACTAGTCTGGGTTCTTTAAAAATGCCCAAACCTGCCAAAATGTTCCTTGTACACATACTTTTACAGCCAGTGTTATAGGGTGCCTGGTATCACCCCAAAAAATAGTTTACTCCTCCTAAATGGTTTGCTTAGAAATACCCTATAACAGAGGTGTTTGTAAAAATGGGCTGTCCATCTCCTACACCCAGTGGACAAGAGGTTTGAATCCCTCCCTTGAAGGTGCTGTTTGCACTTTCAGATCCTGCTTTGCAGCCTGCTGATGCCACCATGGCTTTGTGTCTGACATTATTGGTGTGGTCAAAAGCTATGGCTAGGCACTCTAGGTCCATCTTCACAGATCCGGACACTCTAAAATGGCTAGATCTCTTTCCTGTGGCCCTACGCTACTGCGTATATGATCCTGTAGGTACCCAAAGACAAATCTGTAGAATGGGTTTCTTGCCTGTTCACAAGTGACTGATGCTAATGCTGGTCTGTGGAGAATCCTTGCAAGAAACACCTTAACCCCTTCATGACTGAGGCCCTTTTTTCCATTTTTGCACCCATGTTATATTCCACATTTTAGGCCTGAAAATGACGTAAAACCCCCCAACATTATATATTTTCTGAATGCCAAGACCCTATAGAATTGCCCCTTCTTCGGGACGCAGAAGCGATCTGGCGACAGGTAAGTCGCCAGGATCGCTTCTGTTGTAAAGCCGACAGTCGGCTCTACAAGTTTAAACAGACTCCCGGCGGCAAAAGTCGCCGGGAGTCTGTTTAAACAGCCCCGATGCTGGCGACGTACACTGTACGTCGTCAGTCACGAAGGGGTTAAACGCATGCCCTTTACTGAGTAATGCCTTTTGGGAGAAAAGAAGTAACAGGGTGCAAAAGCACCTTCCTACCTCAGAAGTGTCCAATCGCCTGATGGTAGCTGTATCAGGCTGTTCCAGAATTTACTCCCCGTGTCCTATGATGTATTCCAAGAAACATATTTTGTAGATAAGACAAAAATGTTGTTTACTCCTGTCCAGGGATCCTGCTGACATGGGTTTACCAGACTGGAAATGAGGGCAACTCTCCAACAGCAACAGAGATAGAAACATAAATGCTTTTTTTTTCTCTAAGTGAATTAGCGGAGAACCCCTATCGGCTTTTAATTGCTGTCTATGTCCCCGTTGCAGGTTTTCTATCCTGCAGCTGCGACACTGGGATCAGTCTGGTGAAAGTGAGGGAAAATCTCTCTCCACTGCAGCCCTAGATGAAAGATAACACTAGATAGGGGTTCTAGTCTTTCCACACTCTATATCCAAAGCTAAGAAAAAAGGTTTTTGGTTTGATAATACACTTTAAGCATATTATCCTTTTAAAGGTCGTATATATAGTTTCTTTTGTCTTTTAAATTATACCTTACACCTGCCCTTAACAAGTCACACCATAACCAATTATAACAAGGCACCATCAGAAATTAGAACTCATGGGAACTGTCACAAGTCTAAATGAACAGAAGTCCGTCTGTCTGCTGTGGTTGTTTTTACATCTGTCTTCTTCTTCTTCTTCTTCAGGCATCAGAGTAATGGGGCTGTTATCGCCCGCTGTGGCCAGCCAGAGGTTAGTTGGTGGGGCTGGAGGAATGCAGATGATGAACACCTTATTCAGTCCATTGCCAGGGCCTCTGCCTCTGACAGCAGCCGCAGCAGTCCCAGCAAAATGGCCAATGGCTTATGCACACGTAACCATGTTAATGGAGGAGTGCTTTCTGAGGTTGATTTTGGTAAGTAATCTTTGCAGATCAAACTTGTTGTTTTTTTCTATTTGTGCTGGATTTGGCCTCTGTTTTGGTAGACATATGTAAACTGGCAAGAATTCCTCTTTTACAGACTCGTCCATGTCAAATTCACCCTCATCTGACAGCAACTCTGCCCAGCCTCAAAAACTGTTGATCCTTGATGCCCGATCCTATGCTGCTGCTGTGGCCAATCGTGCTAAGGGTGGAGGCTGTGAGTGCCCAGGTGAGACTGAAAACGTGTGTGTGTGTGGTGGAGAGAGGTAGGGGTAGAGTAAAGGTGGCCATACACTGTACAACCATCGCAAGACCTTAGTCTTGCGATGGTTGTAAAGTGATAAAAAAAACGCACGATCTGCCCATCTTGGACAGGCAGATCGCACTCTTGATCATCGCAAGCCCGCACCCCTGAGGGGCGGGCTTCTGATGACCGCAATGCTGAACGGGCAGTGTGCGCGTGCGCACACCGACCCGTTCGGCATTTGTCTTCCGAGCACCGTTCTAACCAGCCGAAAATCGTACGATTCCCGGCTGGTTTTCTAACATGCTCCTTAGACAAAAGACGTGCGACCGTACAGTAGAAACGGTCGCACGTCTTCGTTCACACTGTTCGATTCTCGTACGATCGCGGGATTTCCCGTGATTCTCGTACGAGAATCGAGCAGTGTATGGGCACCTTTAGACTGGAGATCCCTTGCTTGCTGTGGAATGTTAAGCAGCTTGGTCAATATATTATTCTATCCCATAGAGATTTAGTAGCACAATGTAGTTGTATATAGCTAAACGGTCCGGTCGATGTGCTTAGTTTTGTGAAAAAAGTTACTCTTGAAATTGTAGAGTCCCCTTATTTAACTATGTTTCTACTGGAATTAGGATATGTGACATTTCCTGTACCGAATTGTTCTTTATTGTTCTTTATGGTGGGTACACTGTAGGCAAAAGGAGGCGTAGCAATGGTATTTTCATGTTGTCACTGGACAGGAAATCTGAGCTTTTGGAAAATATTGCCCCTAATTTTTTTCATATTTTCTTTGCTAATATGCTGAGAAGGTCAATATCATGATGGCTGTTAAGGGGGACCTGAGGGGAGAGAAAAGTAGGGGCTGCCACTGCTAAAATTCCTTTTAAAATTTCCAATTATCTATTTGTCTCTGGCATTTGTACACAGTGACTGAAAGTGTACACAAGCCAGTAGATCAGCATGAGCTAGGCAAGTAGCATTTTCACACAGAGGTTCGCATTGCAGATCTCGTATTTTTCTCATGAAACGTTTCCTTTAAAGCCACAGTTGATGGAGATCATTTTGTGCAAGTTGGAGCAAATAGTATGTATAGTTACCATTTAAGTACCATTGGGCTGGTAGGGAAATATCATCTTCCCTTGAATGTAGTGCTTGTCCCTTATGTGAATTACCAGAGGGATAATCTGCTGACTGTCATACAGAATACGTGCATAGGATTGTGACTGACTGTGTGGTCCAATCACCTGTTTTCTTTGCAGAGTATTATCCCAACTGTGAAGTTGTGTTCATGGGGATGGCCAATATACACTCCATTCGCAAGAGCTTCCAATCATTACGCCTGCTGTGCACACAGATGCCGGATCCAGCCAAGTAATTGTTTCTGTTTTCTGTCATTCACTGTGTTCATACTTTTTTATTCTGACCTTTTTCTAGCTAGTTTTGGATTCCTGCTATATACTCTTGCATTTTTGGTTCAGTTCTCTTATGCCAAACTGGCAGCTGCAAAGTGGGAAAAACATGCCCTTTCTGTGCTTGCCAGTTGTTATGGCTTATGTCCCAGCATAAGGGCTGTCCATAATAGAAGTCACCAGCACTCGATATGTTCAAGAAGTAAAGCTCTTTTTATTCAATCGTCACATGCGTCAAACAGCCAACATTTTTCGGGGCCACGCAGGGTCCCTTCTTCTGGGTGACATAGTGAGATCGCCCAGAAGAAGGGACCCTGCGTGGCCCCAAAACGTTGGCTGTTTGACGCATGTGACGATTGAATAAAAAGTGCTTTACTTCTTGCACATATCATCGAGTGCTGGTGACTTCTATTATGGACTGTATCTGACACAGCGCCATCCGGGTTGTCACTTCAAGCACCAACCTCTACTCAAGGTCTGCACGCTGTATGGAGTGCAGGTGATTTCGTATTATCGATAGCATAAGAGCTGTCACACTAACCAGAATATTTCTAAGATGCCATAGATGGGTGCTTAAGGAGTAATGATCACCTGGGGTTAACCTCACTAAGAGTTATTTTATTTTATAATCATGGAGTTTTTTAAAGTTTTGCTATGAGAATAGGAACATGTAAAAAATAAAGTCTAAGTTTGGCTACAAAAGTGGAAATACAGTTTAAACAAGTAATGCAATGTCTTCAGAGAGAACAATGCTGCTGCGTTCTGGGCAGGCCAAGATGGTGCCGCTTCAGGCTCTACCAGGAGTAAGGAGGCTGCAGCCAAGCTAGAGTGATCTTATCACCTTCTCTGCCCCCAAATTTCCTTGACCTTTATAGTAATGGTCTCCACACAACCCACACAGCCAGAAAATGGTGAGGGGAGTAATGAGTCTAAAAAAGGCAATTTTTCTATCCACACTGCTGACAATATCTACACATGGAAACCTTTCCTGATCAAGATCTGGGACTTTAATGACTAATCTGTAACAATGAATGGTGAGGATCCCCTATGTGGGGAACATTTCTTGTTTATAACTTTAACTAAGTTAGGGGACCCCTGTTCACTTTGATTACCTCTATATATTTCTATATATTTTGCGCAAACCTTCTCTATTCCCCGTCTTTCCTATAATCTGTAACAATGCGGATTCCTCTCCTGGAATGTAAGAGGTCTTCATGAACCAATGAAAAGGAAATTGTTCTGGCAAAATATCAGCTTGCCTTAGTGTGCCTGCAGGAGACGCATTTAACAAAAGATACAAGTGATCTCCTTCGCAGATCACAATTTATAAAATGTCACTCTGTTCCTGTCTTACCTCTTTGGTGCTTAAAGGGTTATTAATCCCTCAGGTGTTGTTGCATATATCTATGGCTTGCAAGCATATGGGAGCAGATCTACATGGGTCCACCGAGACTGGGAACAGAGGCAACCCACCCCCTTTTTCTGCTCTCTTTCATGCATTTCTCTCTCACTTCTTCTAAGATTCTCTGCTTCCTCTTTGTTGTCTTTTATTAGACTATGAGGAAGTTACAGTTTTGAAAATGTGATGTTAACCGCTTTTTACTTTCTTAGAAGCTTCAAAGTGATCTGTCCTTGGGGCCGATTCACAGCACAAAGAATGCGTTCCAGAGCGCTCGGGCTCTGGAACACAAACCGGCTGCCTCCTTGCTTTCAGGGGCAGGAGGGGGCGTGGCGATGCATTGAAGTCAATGGCACCGCAGCCACGCCCCCTGCTCGCAGTGCGATCGCTGGCACTCGGACCCATGGCATATTGGTGCTTGCGTTCCAGTCCAGTGCGATCTGCAAAAATGCTGCATGCACTATTTTTGCAGATCGCACTGGACCGCAACGCAGGCACTAATGTGCCACGCATTCGGGTGCCAGCTATCGCACTGCAGGCGGGGGCCCCTCCCGCCCCTGAACGCGGGGAGCCGGCCGGCTTGCTTTCCAGAAGCCAAACGCAGTCTTTGTGGTATGAACCGGACCTTATAGAAAGCCTTGGGACTAAAATGTGAGGATTGTGTTTCTCTCATTAACTTCAATAACATTTGAATGCAGAAGCCAGTGTTGTGTTCCTTTTTAACCCCCTCATTTTCACAGCCCCTCCTAACATTACAAAGAAGTAAGCAGAAATGTTAACACTTAAGAAGCCAGGAAACCCTAACTCAAACAAAAGCTATTAAAATTGCAAGAACCGGTTTGTAAATGTTTTTTACCTTATGCAATGTGAATGGGAACATGTAACAAATTTAAAATAGGTGTTATCCCAATTTGGCTGCAAAAGTGGAAATACCCTGCTGGTATAGGCTAAAGTGTATGTTTTCCTGGCATGTATGGCTTAAAGGAGAACTATGAGGTGAGTGTTTTTCACTCACCTCATAGTCCTAGCCGACCTGTGACAATGAGACTGCCACAGGTCGGCTCAGTAGATCGGGAGGTGAGCGAACACATACCGGTGTTCGCTCACCTCTCGATCCTGTCACAGCTCTCTGCCGTGACAGGGGAGGGGCTGGATTCCCCGCTCCGATCCTCCAGTGCTGACTGGCGGATTGGGAGGGGGCGGGTACACTGGCTCTGCCTCTAGATAGGCAGAGCCAGCTGTCACTCACGCAGCTGGGCGGATCCAGCCATAATTGTCGGGATCCGCTTCAGCTGTGGCGTCTCGGTATACCGCGAGCAGTAGCTCGCGGTATACTGAGCTTAGGGTGACGGGAGGATGCTAGTTTGTGTCCTCCCGTTACCTCCCGTTTGTGCCCTCCCTAAAGAGAACTGTGGGAAAAGCCTTAACCCCATAGTTCTCCTTTTTAATGACCCTATCTTGGCAACACCTGCTTTAGTATTTAACAGACTTTTAGGAGATTATAGTCCTCAGCATAGATAGCCGATCTGTCTCCCTTAACACCCTCATTGTTACAGTCTCTAAGCATTTTTTTTGTAAAGATCAGTATGGTCCTTTTTATTGCATACATTTTCAATTGTAACTCTTCTCTTGTGTAAATACAAATCACACATATGCTGTATTGTGCTTGAGGTTTTTGTATGCCTTTGTGTGATCGGTAAACCGTAGGCTGCACCCTTCGGATACTGTAAGCCACGTTGGTCAGTTTTACTCTGCATTTGTTGTTCATTGTCTTTTCTGTAACCACAAAAATGTGAAAATCGAGCAATGTTGTTCTAAAAAAAATAAATTCATAATGGGGAACCCCCCCCTCCCCCCCAAGGAGCAATACTGGTATTGTGACAACTTGGAGTGATGCAATGTTGGGTGTAAAATGTATATATGGGAATAATATATTTGTCAGTGTGACAATCGGGTTATTTGGGACTATTTTAGGGTTGTGACTTGTTTAACCTTAGCAGTTTTGTTTTATAAAAGACTATAACTACAATATTTAGATAAAAGTAAAGCAAGACTTCATCCATATGTTGTATTGCAAGTTACTGACTTCATATGTTTACAATCCTCAGTTGGCTATCTGCACTGGAAGGAACCAAATGGCTGCAGCACCTTTCCATGTTACTCAAGGCATCCTTGCTGGTCGTTCATGCATTGGATCGTGATCAGCGTCCTGTTCTTGTGCACTGTTCAGATGGATGGGACCGCACTCCACAAATTGTAGCTCTCTCCAAGCTCCTGCTGGATCCATACTACAGGACCATTGAGGTGTGTTTTCCATAATGACCATGTATCATATTATTTATCATAGGGAAAAAGTCACACAATAATAAATAGATCCAACACCCCCTTGCCTTGTAAAATGGAGGCATCATATCAGTCCCATGACATCTGCTTTTGGCTGTCTGTTTTTGGGTGTTAATGATCATATGTGTTTCACAGACCATTCAGAAGGTGCTCATCTGTGATACATGTATTATCATGAACATACCTCTAATATTCAAATAAATATTAATATAGCACTAAAGTAGATTTAAACTTGGGTAGTGTTATGTGCATCCTCAATAAGTGGTTTCTGTAAATACCATTTAGAAACTGCTTAATTGTGGGCCATGTTTCTGTCCTTTTTGTGAAAAGCTTAAAACATTTACATGACTATAAGCCCATGTGGCTGTTCCCTAGATTTCAGAGAAATCAGGAGGCTAGTCTATGCTTGGCACTTGTTCGGGTGCAGTAGCATCTAAGATGATTGAGCCAAACACTTGTAGGCCTTAGCACCATGAACTGGAAGACTTGTTCCATTTAAGTAAGAACTTGCATATACAAGCTTTAACACGTGGGTGGGTGGGTGAGTGTTGGGGTAGGGGCATATTGGGGGCACTTAATGATAAAAAGTACTCTTTGAGCTAAAATCAAGTGCATTTGCCTTGGCATAGACTTGTAAAGTCTTACAGGATCATCCTGTGGGAATTATTTCATTTGAGTTTGAAAAAATGCATTCCTTTTGTTTGCAGCTTGCCTCCCTTAGTTGTTCAGTGAGGTGGCTGAGAAAATGCGTAAATGCACAGCAAGGACATGAAAGGCTGCTGCACAAACACTAAAATTGCATCCTTACTGGTTCAGCATCTTGGGCTACCCATAGACATAGATGTGTGAAGCCCAGTCCAGCTGAAAGCTTCCTGATCAAGTGTCCATCTCATGTCTGTGTCACCCTAAAACAGCCACACCAATTGAAAAGAAAACCTTGTCTGATGCTTGTTGTTCCCTTCCAAGTAAACCAGCAATGGAGCTCTCATTCTTTGTCTGCCTTCTACTAATCCCACCCCTCTCCATAGTTAAATTGCTAGTATAGCCAATATTTTCTGGTAATCTGTCTACTCTTCATTGTTCCATTTCTTTCCATTATTGGTTTATATCAACCAGAGGAGAATTGAGCTGGAAATGTTGGTGGCGTGTGGTGGAAAAAAGAGCAGTTGTTTAACCATCTTTTTAAAACGTACCCTTAGCTTTCTGTATAATGTGTGCCTATTAAATAGTATATCATTGGTGTTCTTTCTCCTCATTTAGGGTTTTCAGGTATTGGTAGAAACTGAGTGGTTAGACTTTGGGCACAAATTTGCTGACCGATGCGGGCACGGGGAAAACTCTGAAGACCTGAATGAGCGCTGCCCGGTCTTCTTGCAGTGGCTGGACTGCGTTCACCAATTACAAAGACAGTTTCCTTGTTCTTTTGAGTTCAATGAGGCTTTTCTGGTGAGTACATCTAAAAGGAGGAGGACAGCTCGGCTAATAGATTTCAGTATATTCCCCTTTCTGCATATTGTTGGGGCATTCTACATACAGAAGTATGGATTAAACATGTTCGAAACAAGCTGAGCTAGTTTTATGAATATCCATCAATGTCTAATGCAGGTATTTCAGGGCACTGTGAATTGAGAAATAAATACTAAGAGGGGAATTTATCAAGACTGGAGCAGACAAAATCTGGAGCAGCTGCTCATGGCAACCTATCAGTTTTCATTTTTAAATTTTAACTGAACAAACTGAAGATATAAGCTGATTGTTTGCCATGCACAGCTGCTCCAGATTGTGTCTGCTCCAGTCTTGATAAATTCCCCTCTGTGTGTTTATGCGTTAGAGTTTCACTGTCATCAGTTTTTTTTGGGGGGGGGGTTAGAAATATGCACAAACACAGTTGTTTTTAGTGGAGTAAATTAAGTATTGCACAGGAATGCTTTATTTTGGTGGTGCTCAGGACTAATCTGCAGTTCTTCACTAATCTCACTTATTGATATATTGTGACTAGATCTGAAAAGCAAAAGGGTGTTTTTATAACAGATACAGACATATATAGATATTTACCTAGTTAAATCCAATCACAAACTGAAAATCACAAGCCGCACACATCATGCAGTGCACATTTAAGCATTTGATATTAGTAGGTGCAAAATGGGCCTATAAAGAAAAAAGTTACATTTTCCTTACCTGACCCCCGTCTTCTGCATCGCTTGGTGTAATGTCGCCGTCCTTTCGGGAAGATTCCTCGTTAATGCAGAACAGGTGAAATCTTGTGAGAAGACACTCCAGTCCATTGCAAGAATGTCTTACAAGATTTCACCTGCTCTGTATTCCCTAGGATCGAGCTGGAAGTAGTGTAACATAACTCTCTCCTAGACACAGTGGGCAGAAGGTTGGGGTTAAGGCAAGTATAAACCTAATTTCTTCTTTACAGGTTAATTTTGAACTTGCTAAAAGCTGGTGATTTTTGGGTCTGGGCACTATAAGGGGACCTTGGATTTTACATCAAGGTGCACTTTAAGAATCATAAGACAACGCATGTGAATTGCAGTCGTTGACCTTCTGGTCCTTCCACAGTGCTTAGACAAAGTACTGTGTAAACATCATCTTACCATTAGAAAAACAACTTGTCTACTATAGTGGTACTTTATTATGGATCCAAGGACCATAAAACAAGCAAAACAGTTTCACATTGTTACTTACGTGGATTATTGAGGAAGTATCCCACTCAAGAAGTATGCAGGCATTTATGGATGTTTAGCTAGTTGTGGACTTTGGGTTTATGAAGTATGAACAAAAAACGTAATCTTAAGATCTTCATCTAAAGGATTTACATGCTACGCTCTGCCCCCAAACTCAAACCCACTTTGATGTAATTAGTGGCACAGCTCTAATGTGTAGTGTTTTAGGAACATTGGCAATGGCTTCTGTGTGAATGGAGCTTTCTAATGGTGATTGTAGACTTCAATCGTAAACGCATTGTAATATTACTGTGACAATTATGATTATGTTTAGATCAAATATTTGTCCTTTATCCCCTTCTCCATTTTTTTTTTTTTAATGGTGTTTTCCATGTGTAAAATATTCTAGCGTAGCGCAAATTATTTTGCCATACTTTATACGAGAAACATACATGTTGAGGTATATTTATAAAGCAGTGACTCTATATGTGACATCACTACAGGTGAATTCTTCAGGTGCATGTGTTTTAAACGTCGGTGATTTATCTCGCCACCAGTAAATGTTTGGAGAAAGTGATATGACCCTTAGTGTTATAGGTGAGGAAAATTGCAGTTGAAGATAGATCTAGATATTCTCAAAGTTTGAGGCAGCCAGCACGGGGACTCTAAAAATAGACAAGTGTCTGTTCCCTTGTGGACTTCTCAGTAATGTAGTGCCATTTAGGAGCAGGAAGGTGCAGGAAAGGTGAGTATGTACGCTTTTCTTTTAGGTAAACCTTTTCTTGGACAGGTTGACTTTAAGCTTTTATTTGCTTTGATTACCTTTTAAAATCTGTGATGTTTCCAAAGGTAAGTCTAGAAAACAAAGGCTGCCTCTGGGAGTCTGGGATTGTTGTTAGCCATTCAGGTTTTGCATATTTTACACGGTTTCTTTTGTATCGTACATTTGTTGCGTAGTGACTTGATCAAGCCTTTGTTGTGCTCAGGTGAAATTGGTTCAGCACACGTACTCTTGTCTGTTTGGGACCTTCCTGTGTAATAACGGCAAGGAGAGAAGTGAGAAACATATACAAGAGCGCACTTGTTCGGTTTGGTCATTACTGCGAGCTGGTAACCGTGTTTTCAAGAATTTGCTTTATTCCTCTCAGTCCGAAACAGTAAGTTGGATTTTCTTGTACAGTTGCTTTTCTGCTGTCATTCTACTTATCCCACCTTCACCTTCCCATTGCCACAAATCTCCTATGTTTACATTTGCTGCATTATATAAGGTCTCTTTGTCTTGTAACCTTTTTGAGGACTTTTTGCTTTGTGCAGAGATATATTCATACACAGTGATGCTATTTTGGCTCATTTCACTAAAAGCAAACACGTAAAGATAGGAATATGGTATGCAACCAACTAAGCGATAATGAGAATAGTTGTCAACTATTCTCATTATCGCTTAGTTGGTTGGATCCCCTAGCTCTCTCCCAAATGCTGGGAGGAAGGCACAGCAAGCAGTGGGCAGGTGCAATAGCCAGGCTGCTATTGGCTATTGCATCAGCTCACTACCTGCTGTATTTACATTCAGCTGCCATCTATGGAATCTTGCCACAAGCAGCTGTCATTCCCTGGCTGGACCTATTCATGTGCATGCAATACAATTATTGAAAAAAATATATAAAAGGTGGGAAAAAAGTATTTTTCGGCTTTGGCCTGACAAATTCTGCTGCATGAGGTGCGTTGTGCTGCCATTCTTTTCAATGGAACTCCAAATGCGCCTCCCACCCACAGTGTGATCGACTGCACTGGAACGCATGGTACCACGATGCCAAGCGTTCCAGTGCAGCGCGATTGCAAAAATGTTTTTATTCTGAAGTAAACTTTGTAACACTGCATTTCTGTATTTTGTTTTAAATTAAGGATGTTATTTAATTCGGTTATTTTTTAAAATCTGATTAAGAATAATCAGCCAACTAATAGATTATGAAAATAATCATTGGTTGCAGCCCTAATATGGAAATGTTTCAGTGCTTTGTAAATGAAATGAAATAAGAGTCCATTTATCATATTAAAGTTTCTCTTGTACTGTGAGCAATGTGGAATATTTCTGTTTCTGTGTCCAGATCTTAAAGATTTTGTGTTTGTGCATATATGGTTATCGATCTAGCTGAAGGTTGTGCACCCTGATATTCAGGTGTTTGGTCATGTAAGAGCAGTCAGTAGAAGCTCTCATGTGATACTCCTAATTGGTCCAGTCTTTTCCAGTCATATCATTTTACCTCCCTTTTCTATAGGTGCTGTATCCTGTGTGCCACGTCCGCAATCTGATGCTATGGAGTGCAGTTTACCTTCCTGGCTCATCTCCATCCACGCCTAGTGAAGAATCCTGCATCCCATACCCTACCCCTGGTTCTTCCACAGAGGAGCCACCACATGGCAGGTATGGTGAAAAAATATATGTAGGTCTTCTCCTCGAATTGCCTGTTTACTACCTGTGTTTTTCGGTCTTTATATGTTTGCCCTGTGTGTGTGTATGTATGTATTCTGGTAACTACATTTTTGTTCAATGCGTGTATTCAAGAAGTTAAAGCAAACCTGTCAGATGTTACTGCCTGGTAACAGGTTTATCAAATAGCACGACTCCTTTGTTAAACATTTTTACCTTCCCTGCATTCCCATTTTCCTCCTTTTAACAACCAGGTCCCTGCGGTATACCCAGTACTTCCAGGTACGGGGCAGCATGTTATCCTCTTCCCTTAATCCCATTATGCATTGCTCTGCACCTGAGTGGCCAATCACCAGGTTCGACACCTGTCACGTGGAGGAAGGACCGCAGCGCTATATAAGCTTTGACCCAGGCCACCACTGAATTATACATGGCATATCTTACGCAGGGCTATGGCAGAAAAACACAGGCATACAGGGTAGGGTAAGTATCAGTAGCAGAGGAGGTGGGCTATCAAAAGGGCCTGTTGCTTTGCCCTAAATACTGGTTTTGTATGAAATTCTCTGGAGAAGGGCAGCTCTGATCAAAATGAGCTTTAATCCAAACTGCCAATAAATTGAAGCCAACTGTTAATTTTTGGGGGTTTTTCCAGTTACACGTCTAACTACCATAACATTTTCTGAATGATTTGCAATGATTTTTTTTTTCATGTTCACCTAGTCCTGTATCTCATTGTGGCACATGCAAGTTAGCCATTTCTAGAATGCTGCTTAGGAATCTGCTATTGTCCAATTTTACGTGTGCATTTTAAAATGGCTCTCATGTTGTCATTTTAGGTTACCAAAGACCAGATCATATGATGACCTTCCAACGGCCTGTGACCTAGCTGTACCATGTGTAAACAGGCGAAGCAGTGACCCTAGTCTAAATGAGAAGTGGCAGGAGCATCGACGTTCTCTGGAGTTAAATGGCTTGGCAAACCCTGCAGAAGAAGGGCAAGAAGGAGAGAGACTCCCTCTGGGGGCACAGTTCTCCGTAGCGGCTGGCGTTGGGGAAGGGCAAATGGAAAACATTCTACAGGAAGCCAGCAAGGAAGAAGGAGGGGGGGAAGAGGCAGGAAAATTGGTAAATGGTGAAGTAGGTGGGCATACAGACACTTCAGAAAAAATACAGGAACAGCCAGAGAAGGGGGGCCCATACTTGAATGGTGACACAGAAAAGGGTGACATGGATGGGGAAGAAGAGTGCGATAGTCTCATACCAGGGCGGCTATGTGTGGAAATTGACCACCCGGAGCATGGAACTGACGTTCTGAAGTTCGTGCAGTCTGTGAAAGTGATATGTGCTAATCAGGTATGTGAAGCTGAAAAAACACAGAGTCAGACTGCTGAGGAATCTTCCTCTGATCCAGAGGAAAATGAGAAATGTGATGAAAACGGGTCAAATGGTGAACTCCAAAGCAGTCCCACAGATGGTTCCCCTAACAATTTGCCATCACACCTCATACTTGATGGCTCCACAGAAACTTTAACAGATGATCTTTCACCTCCATGGTCCTGCAAACTGGATCATGTGACTGCAGCAAATGAACTTTCACAGAAACCAGAACAGGTATCTGGAGAGGGCATCGTTTTGATGGGCTTGTATGGGCTGCAAAGTCAAAATGAAAGGACGCGTTCTCCTTTTCCCCTTATCCAGAGTGCCTTTTCCCCTTCTGAATGCAATGCACAGACTGTATGTAATAGGGACCAATCCTCACCTCCTATCCTTGATGGACCATGTCTTAGTGTGGACAATCGTCGGGGGAAGCAGACATTGTCACGTCAGAATTCTTGCTCAAATAACCCCCAAATCCACCTCAGAAACACCCCACACAAGTGTCCTTTGCACAGTTGTGGGAGGCATCGCATAGGGAGCACCCCAGAGCAGCCAACCCGCAATCACTTGGATGATGATGGGATGCCATTGTATGTGGATGCTATCCAGCAAAGACTGAGACAAATGGAGAGTGGCCACCAACAGGAAGTGGAGACTTTGAAGAAACAAGTACAGGAGCTACGCTGTCGGCTTGAAAACCGTTTACATAACAGCTCTCTGCGTTTCAATGGGGAATATACAGATGAGGTGGTAAGTCCTGATGAGCTGATTTAGATTTGGAAGTCATAGCATGAAAGTTTGGTGTTACTGTAACAATTATAGGGAGTGTACGAGTTATGTAATTTATCACAAACAACTAATTTCTCTTAGCACTGTGATGTATACACTATAGATTTAGGAGTAATCGTACTATGAAAAGCTGACTTCCCTTCTGGTCTTGGACCAATCCTAACAAAGCAAACTCTGTGGCCAACACGGACAGTTCTTTTAGACGCATAGGAAATGAAGCCCAATGATTTTTGCAGTGTTGTTAAGATGCTGTATTCTTCCTGTGGTTAGCTTCTGCTAGGCTGTGCTAGTAGAGAACGGTCAGCACGTCAGCTGATGTGTTGCTGTGCATAGGTGCGCCTGGTGTACTACTTTTTATCTCATTGCATTCATAAGGATCATGTCTATAACATGTGAAAAGTACTGTACAGAGAGGCCAAATTATCTGCAAAATAGAAGTATTGTGTTTAACAGAGGGAAAAACTAACCTGTCTACACATGACCTAACTGATATGCTTTCATTTCCAAGCATTCTTATGTGTGCATTTTGAAATGACAGTAGCAACTTTTATTGTAAGTTTTTTTTTAAGCTGTTGAAATTCATATGTGATCTTACTCTTTGCAGGCCTCAATTCCTGACTCTGAATGCAATCGGGACCCTAGCTGTTTGTCAGGCTGCAGCACAGAACACTTCTCTGAGACCAGCTGGGAGCAGGTAGACAAGAGGGACAAAGAAGTAAGCCTCCCTGTCATCTTCACCATCACAAAGCATTACATGGGTGCCATTTGCAAATTTGGGTTCCCCTCACTTTAGTCTTTCGCAGTATGAACATAAAATGAAAGCAGGTCTTATTCGAGCAAGCCAGCTTTGTAAACTTATAAACCTGGGCAATTCAAACTAAGCATCTGATGGTAAAATGCATAAGGAGAGGCTCCCTTCATGTCTAACTAATGAGTGGGTGCAGAGATATAAGGTACTGTGTATATGTGAATGTTGTCTACCCCTTTTAAAAGTTGAGTTTAATTTTGCCTCCTGAGTTTCCTTGTTGGTCCGTGAGTCTGCCTATCACATCTGTTACTGCATTTTTTAATTACATTTTAGGTTTAAATTTGCTGGGTGTGTTTTACTTTACAGAGGTGTATCTGATATTTGAGCAAATATTGTGGGCGCAGTGCTTCAGGGTCCCTACATCTCTCTGCTTACATTGTCAAATCCATACAAGTATGTGGGGAAATAAAGCTGCAGGAAAGATGGGTCCTGTAAAGGTTTTCAGTTGCATCATACATCCGCTAAGTAGCAACACAGAAGAAAATGCCTTTTCCATATGATTTATGTACTCAATATCCTAATTACTCCATGCTACCCTTTTCCACTTGTAGTTAGTATATCTGACCATTAAATCTTTTGAAGACATGTGGTATCACCTATTTATAGATTAAGGTAGTTCTCTCGTGTTTCTTGTAGGTTTACCCATACAGTACAAATACCATAAATATAGGAAGAACACTTCCAATAATTGAGTGGCCTATTGATGTCCTTTTAACAAATGCCCCCTCTGCCTGCACACACTCTCACACTTACGGACAGGGATTGTAGCTCTCCGGCTTCTTTCACCATAATGCAGTTGAATTAGACCCCTCATAATGTCTATGGCAAGTTGGATGGCTGTGAATGTGCAGGGATTTGATTGAAGGAATCGCCAGCACATTTAGTAAGTTATGTGTTTATTAATCCTGCGCTGGATATGTGAAACAAGTGTTCTGTGTGTAGTGAATAATCTAAATTAACTGAAGGCTGCAGCAATAAAGACACCTAGGTCAAATCATATGAATTTCCAACTATGCAGCGCCAACTGAAGAATTTAGTTAGCTCATTCTCCAGTTGGCGCTGCATAGTTGGAAATTCACATTTAGTAAGTTGTGAGTGATTGCCTGAAATCTTAGTTTGGCGACACTGCTCTTTTAATAGCCTATGCTTTTGTTTTGTTCTCTCATGATAGGTGACAAGATGGCTACCAGATCATCTGGCAGCAAACTGTTATAACTGTGAGAGCAAGTTTTGGTTGGCAAGTCGGAAACACCATTGTAGGTAAGATGTGAATTTAAAAAAAATCTCAGTTTCCTCATCCTACCGACATAGCTTTCTTTTTTAGTTTAATGAGATCTTTGAGCATTTGCTGTCTCCACTATATGATACAATACCGGTACATATTCCTCCATCTCAGCCATGTTTCACTCCTTGCAGGAATACAGACTCCGTGGCTGAAACGTGGTGAGCTTTTGTTGAGGTCGGTTTGTCTGATTGCAATCACGTAAACTAACAGAGCCTGACCCTTCCGACCCTGCTTCTTTCACAGTCACAGCACCCTGTGGGCTTTATATAACTAGTGGACTGCCAGGGCCAAAGGTGCATGCAACCTGAAAACGCTTAATAGGAGCCACAACTAATCTTAGTCTTGCTAGAGGTAGAAGCCTTCAAAGTGTTATAATCGAAAACTAAGAGGAATCTAGGAATAGGCTTTATATGGTCATTCCAATGTACAGCAGACAAATACTGTGTGTATCAAACACTTCTAAATAACTTCTGCTTATAATGTGCGTTGTATGGGAATCAAAATGTTCCATTCATGATGAAATGATTGAATAGGTCTTGATGGTTGTTATGCGTCGATTGTATATTCCAAAGGTTAAAGCACACTTGTTCTTAAACAATACCCAACCTCCTTTCCTTCCACTGTACAGTAGACACTATTCTCCTCATTCCAGTGCAACTGCTCAAACAATCCAGTGGCAACACAAGTACTAAAACAACCCCACCGAACCCTCACCCCTGCTGCACAACCAACAGGCACCTTCCAGTGTCCAATACTTGGTGCCCTTCTTCCTGTCCACTGCCAGTGCCACTGTAAAGATCTGTCCACAGGTTGACTAGTGGTGACCAGAATGGTGGTCAGTAGAATGATGAATATAAAAACTGAAAAGTAAGGAATCCAGAGGTTTACTGTAACACTAAGTCAAGTAGACCTGCAATCCTCTCATGGCAAGCTTACTTTAGAATTTCTGGTTGGGATCCACTGCCTTGGGGGAAATAGATGCTGCCATATGATTTTGTAAAATGAAGTGTTCTTGAAACAATAGCTTTATCTTGAGTAGTTAAAGGGAAGATTTAGTTTTAGACTGTAGGTGGTGGTGTTTAGCATGTGACCACAATGTAGAATAATTGTACAGGTTGTAGTGCATGTTGTAACCATTTCCAGTTAGCCATATGGAAAGGTCCAGAGAAAAGTACTTCCTCTAGTGGTACAAATGAGCAACGCAGATTCAGATAAAATCAAAGGTTATGGACTAGTATGTATTATATAAAAACATAGCATGGCTCATGCTACTTAGTCTAAGTGCATCTCTACAAGACATGCCTTTGCTAACATTTGTAGCTGGCACATGCTTTTGATTTTCTTATTTCTTGAACAATACATTTTAAAGGCATACCATAGTAGCCAATGTATAAAGACATACAAATGCTAGGCTACCAAGGCACAGTTAATCATTTCTACTTAAAAATGGTTGCCAAAATCTACAGTTCTCTTCTCAGTTGTCCTATAGAATGTAATAAAGTGACTCTTTATATTCCCCAAGCATGTAAACCGAATATTATCTTCATAGTCTGCTCCTTCAACTGCTTTAAAAGCAGTCTTCCTTTCCTCAAAATGTGCAGCCTGAATAGTGTTACTGATATGCGGATTTTGAATTTGTCAAAAGTCAACACCTAATCTTTATCTCGAACCACTCTTGACCCATGACTGTGGCAGGAATGGCAAAGTTGTCTTTTTACATGCCAGCTGTGATTGATACCCTGACTTCACCTTCGCTATGCTGTGTGTGAAGAAAGATGGCAAAGCCGAATGTGGATATAACATTAACCACTTGAGTCCCAGTGTTTTAATAATGTGCTGTCACCGAGAGCGGCAGCCAAGCATTTGGCCAAGGAATAAAGTCTCTTAGCGCTTGGGATTACAGTTCTGCTACAAAGCACTTAGTATGAGCACTCTAAAGTGTTCTGTTTAAAGTGTTGCATGGGGTTCAAACAATAAATGATTTGTTACCATCTGGGATTTATTATTGTCCCTTCAAGTGACCTCTGACAGTCCTGTTTTATAACAAAGTATAATCACACGTCTCCCCAAAAGATATTAAGTCTCCTTCGGTTCAAGAGGGTGGGAGCAACAGTATACAGTACTTCATAGCTGTAAGAGTGTATTATCCAGACAAACATCCACCATATTTAGGAGACCAGGCCACTTTATGAGCAGTGTGCAACCAGTCAATTGCCTGTTCTGGTGGGGATAAATTGTATGGTGCCATCATCTATCGCACATCTATCACACAAAGCCTTTCCAGATGATGCCACGCATTTCCTTTATTTCAGCACTTATGCTTGATCTCAACAAATGACAGTCTGCTTCTACAGCTGCATGGAAAAATCCGGGAAAATAGATACATTAACATTTTTATACTGAATGGATCCCTTCTGCCATCCTGTTTGGAAGACAAGATCTCTGTCCTTAAAGTCTAATAACTTAGCTAGCAGAGGCCTTGGTGGTGCACCTGCAGGGGGAGTTTTGCAGGGACCCTTTGGGCCCTTACTACAGCAAACACTGCAGAGAATTGATCATCAGGAACATGCTGTGGAACCACTTCGCTACAAAATTGCAAAGAGACTAGCCTTCAGTGCATTCAGTTATCCTAATGGTGTTTCTCCGCAGACGATTTTCAAGATTGTCGGCCTTATAATGACAAAATTCGATTTTCTTTTCAGGCACCCTGGTGGTCATTGAAATGGAAAAGCAAGTCTCCTCCTTTAGAGGATGCCTTTTTTACAATCCCCCTTTCACACAAGAACTGCATGTCTGGCTGTAGTATTCCAATGTCCACCTTCACCTCATCTATCTCATTGTCAGGGATGAGCCCCCTGCTTTCCCCATGGTGAAAGTGGCAGTTTGCATTCTGCTCCACGTATGGGGAGTACTCAGGCCCGGATTTCCCACAAGGCCACCGAGGGGCGGCAGAGCTTACTGGGTTTGACATGAAGGGGGTGGGCTTAGCAAACTCCTGGAGCTGTTCCGCTGCTCTCTGCTTATAGTCTGTTCGCACTTTGAGGCAGATACACTAGAGAAGAATGATGACTGAAGAAAATCTGTCAACCTGAAGGATGATGGCAAATTCTAATTGCTCTATCCAGGACCATAGATGCGGCCGTTCATTGTAGCAGAACCCTCCCTCTGACAGCTTACTTTGGACAGTGCAGTGACAAAGTAGACTTACGCAAATAGACATACAAAATAACTATTGTAGGTGCGATATACAGTGGGGCAAAAAAATATTTAGTCAGCCACCAATTGTGCAAGTTCTCCCACACCAAGCTGCTTGCCTATTGCAGATTCAGTCTTCCCAGCCTGGTGCAGGTCTACAATTTTGTTTCTGGTGTCCTTCGACAACTCTTTGGTCTTCACCACAGTGGAGTTTGGAGTGTGACTGTTTGAGGTTGTGGACAGGTGTCTTTTATACTGACTACAAGTTCAAACAGGTGCCATTGATACTAGAGCTGCAACAATTATTCGATTAAGTTGATTAAAATCGACGATGGAAAACGTTGCCAACGTTTTCCATCGTCGATTTGTCGGCTAAAATTCAAATTTCCCGCTCGCCGCTCACGCACGCTGCTTACGCCCGCCACTTACATCTTGCACAATTGATGGCTGACTAAATACTTTTTTGCCCCACTGTAGTTTACAACTGACATGTCTCACACTGTTTGAGTGATGAGGTTATAAAAGTCCACTTTAAAACTCAAAACAACTTGCATCATGTAAAGTGCCTACATTCAACTTCCATGCATGTAGAAATGCCCACCCCTAGTCTCATATTGAGATGTTTGACGTTTATTTAACTTGACTGTGTTAGTAGCTAGGTTAGGTAAAGGTAGACAGCAGAATGGTGAAAAAATTGCAGAAAATTCAAAAATGGCTTGGCCAGCTGATTTGAAAAATGTTCCGGAGGGCTTGGCAGCGAAAGGGTTAAATGGTTGCCATAGGGAAGAATTAGTGGTTGCTGTAGCAGACTGCATATGACAATACTTGTACCTTATTTACTGCTAAGCCAGTTTTCTTTAGACTAAAGAAGAAGCTCTTTTTTGCTTGTGTCCTAAAAAAACACTCTGAAAGGAGCACGGTGCACACACTCTCCTATACATGGGGCAGAAGGAAGGACAGTGTCACCACCAATTCAGAGATGATTTGAGGATCTATAGCCGAGTGATACACAAATAAAGATACATTTTTGTTAATAGTTGGGGTACTTGAATGCAGTTTTAAGATCTAAAGTGATAGTAAAGCTTCATTTAAAAAAAAAATAATAATAAAGAGGAGGCCCATACCTCCTTTTTTTGTTTTTTTTAAAAATTAAAAATGTTCCGTTCCTCGTTTTCTAGTGGGTCCCCACAGCGCTCCCCCAAGCCCCCCCCCCTGCACAGCTGCCACTATCGGTATACTGAGCTTATATACTGAGCTTAGGGTGACGGGAGGACGCTAGTTTGTGCCCTCCCGTTACCCTAAGGAGAACTATGGGGAAAAGCCCTAACCCCATAGTTCTCCTTTAAGCTCTAGTAACTTAGTTGCATGTATGCTGCTGCCTAATAGTCTGCATTTTGCACTGCCATCTAGAGGTTTCAGTGGATGTTGCTGTATTGTAAAAGGCATTCTGCTTCATCACTGTAACATGCAAGATTTTCTGTTGTAAAGTTGAAAGTCAGTTCACATGTTTGTATTAAAGGCAACATGTCATAAGACAGCAGAGATGGAGCAAATACATTCTCCAGCTACTATTTGACATACGTTTACAATATGCTGATAACTTGTTTTATTCGAGATGATACAGCTGTTCATTAAAAGCACTTGTACAAAAGGAATCTCATTTATCACAGGCTTTAAGAAAGCACGTAATGTGAAGCCATATGCTGAACATGAAAGAAGCATTTCTAATATTTGTTGCAGGGATTTCTTAAAAAGAATTTGGCGTTGACATTCTTTGCAGTGTTCCTAGCTATACAAAATATCTTGTCATTGTATTGGAAGGAGTTGCTATGGTGAGAATTAAGCTTGTGCTTCAAGAGTAATACTGGGATAAGTGTGTTTTACCTACTTAACAAGGCACACACAGGGACCACGGAGAACAAAAGTAGCCACCCCCCAGAAGGAAGGACAGTGTCAGCACCAATCAGAGATGATTTGAGGATCTACAGCCGAGTGATACACAAATAAGATACATTTTTGTTAATAGTTGGGGTACTTGAATGTATTTTTAAGCTTTACCTCCTGAGTTTAGTGTCACTTTAAATTTAGTCGAAACATTTTCAGGCTACCTTACCTCCCGAGCAGGAGAAGGGGGTGGGGGGAGTTAAAGCTTTAGAAAATGTCTTGGGGTGGATAGAATTCTTACAGGTAGTAGATTTATGCATGTTTAAAATGTTAATGCGTGATTAAGATAACAATATTAAACAGGCTTGCGGTTTTAAAAGCGGGCACCACACATAACTTTGAAAGTCGTGGAGTTTTCGTTTTTTTATTTTTTATTTCCTTGGGAGCCCCAATTCCCACTGAGCTCTTATATGCTGATTTTGACAGATTGCATGAGATAGGACAGGAAACCTGCTACAAGTGGGTCAAGCTTCTGGCCTGTTGGACACATGAGTGTCCATGAGAAGGATAGCTGGACTTACAGGGTTATTCACAAATGGGTGAAGAGTTTGGAGAAGGCAGGAGAAGTGAACCATCTAGGACAACATAGCTGAACTGGAAAGTGAGCTGAATTGGAGAATTTTTCCACATGAGCTATGTTGTCCTAGATGGTTCACTTCTCCTGCCTTCCCCAAACTCTTCACCCTTTTGTGAGTAGCCCTGTAAGTTTCCATAACCCTATTGTACTGACAGGTGTGCTTTAAAGGAGAACTATGAGGTGAGTGCTTTTTTGTTCCTTTACTCCTGTAACCTAAATTTCAAAACCTCTTATGTGTGGCTACCAGTCCACCTGCAAGATCTGGGGTTCATGGGTTGCCAAATCCTCAGGCAAGCCTACTTCAGCATTAAGGTGCACCCCTACTTTACAGAGTGGAGGGACCTTGCTTAACCTTGTTGGATGCTTGGACAGCATGAATCATGCGTGCAGGAGGTGATATCCGAGGGATACAAGCTGGGGTTTCGCTCCATGCCCCCTCCTCTGTAATCATTGCTAAAACGGACTTCTTGTTTGGAGTATCTGTGTCTAGTATTTCTTCCACAAGAGAAACTTCAGACTCTCCGATCTTAGGTTTAAGCTCTCCAGTCCAGGAGTCATCTGATCCTCCAATTTTACATAGAGTCATAGGTGTGATGGTAGCCTCCTTTTGAGGCAGTTCTGTTTGCCCAGTTTCACTCCAATACTTAACAAGGCAACACTCTATTGTCTTGGAGCAAGTAATTTTGAGTTTCTGGACAGATCAGTTTGCTTGGCACCCAGGACCAGGTTGTCTTTCCTTCACGTCTATTGGGAGATCCTCTGAATGCATGCCAACGTGTCGGTCTTGGAAGAAGTCAACCAAGTTGTGCAGGGGACTTGCTGGTTGAAGGAGCCTCGTCTTCTTGGCAACATCCTGAAACTTTAGGGAATTTGGCTGTCTCAGCAGCATTGGACCATTATACTGGTAAGGTCATGCCATCAGGATTCAGTTGGAGAATGACATGTCAGTGACAGACATGAGTCATCAGCAAGGAGCCAGAAGTCTCACCACTGCAAGACAGGTAGAATGGTCCTGTCCTGGGCAGAACATTCCAGCCTTGTGTGTTGTGTACATTTAAGTCATAAAGAATTGGCAGGCAGACTTTCTCAGCCAGCAGCACCTGGACCCAGGGGAGTGGTCCTTACACCCAAGTGTTTCAGGACCTGTGTCACAGGTGGCAGACACCAGATATGGACCTCCTGGCCTCCAGGTTCAATGACACCTTGGCTCAGTAGGATCAGTGCACCCTGATCTGTGCCTTTTTTCTCCCTTGAAACTTGTCCCTCATGTTCTTTGCAGGTTTGAGATAGCGGGCATTCCAGTATTGCTCCAGACAGACCCAGGTGGATGTGGCAGACCATCCTAGTAAGACGACTGGCAAATGCTCCATGGGTTCTTCCAGATCATCAGGATCATATTTTCCATTCTGTTTAAGTTCACAGGCTTTACCGGCGTGGCTGTTTAAGCCCAGGTTTTGACAGATGGGCATTTCTGATCTATGATTCCTACAAAGCTTAAAGCTAGGAAGGCCACTTCCTGTAGGGTCAATCACCAGAAATTAAAGGCATACTTTTCATGTGTGAGTTCCAGGGCCTCTAACCTAGAAGTTTCTTTGTGGGATGAATCCTCACCTTCCTACAGCTGGGCCTGGACCAGCGTTTGGCTCTCCGCACTATCAAAGGAGGGGGCAGCCAATAGGAAGTGTTCACATCACTGCCTTTGTGATGTTGACACTTCTTATTAGCTGTCCAGCAGCTGAGTCCTTTCAGGATCCAAAAGATGAGTGAAGTCAGGGTGAGGGGGCTGTAGGGAACAGTCTGGTGTGGACACATGGGTACCCTGCAACCAGAAATGGTGTCAGCGACAGACCTGAAGGCAGTCTTAGGTGAGTATAACTTGTGTCACTTGGTAAGCAAAACCTAATAAATTTGCAAGATTCGTTAGAGAGAGGTAGGATGGGTTAGAGAGAGGTAAGAGGATGGGGTGGGAGGAGGTTCATATTTTGCATAAAGTAGGGGTTTAAGGATTCTTTGCATAGCAATTCATAATAATATTAGGGATTTCCAGTAACACAGTCCTTCTGTTGTGTCTTGTGTGTGTGGAAGCTCGATGCATGTGATTTGAACCCTCTTGCATGTTATCAGCTTGTTATGATCTGTTGTATTCTCCATGTAATATTGCTAAATAACTAGTATCCATTCTTAATGCAAGGGGCAACGGATAACAAGAAACTTGCTTTTTGTTTTTAAAGATGGACTGGTACCTGCATTGCTCAGAACTATTCCATACATATGGTCTTTATCTTTGTCTCATTCAAACAATACTGTATAATTTCCATTGCAGGATTGAGTCTGATGGGCCTGTAACAATACAGACCATCCTGGTTCTGGAGTTTAGTGGTTTGGTTATGGCTGTATTTGGGGGTATGTTCAGTTTATGGGTTTAGGGTTTCTTTGTATCACTTTATTGGGTTAAATCAGGTTACCTAATACTTTACATAACCTGTGTTTTCTGTCTTTTTCTCTAAAGGAACTGTGGCAACGTTTTCTGCTCCAGCTGTTGCAATCAGAAAGTCCCCGTTCCAAGTCAGCAGCTCTTTGAGCCGAGTCGGGTGTGCAAGTCATGTTACAGCAATCTTCACTCCAGCCTGGAACTGGAAAACCCCATCACAGCTGCTTCGAACTAGGCAATCATCCTTCCACAAAGAATGAGTTAGGCCAGCCTTGTATGAATCTGCTGCAAGAGGAAGCTGAAGATTGGGATATGGACAACAAGCTCCCTGTTTCTATTGACTGCCCTGTATATCTACTCTGCTCTGCATACTTTTATTTCTGTTTATATATGAGCAGTGTTTTGACTTAATGGAGAAACATCCTTTGCTTACCAGTTTAGCTAGGACACTCCAGGAGATCAGAACATTGCTTTTTTTTTATTATTATTTGAAAGACTGAGCATGTAAATCTATCAGTGCAATGCACTCTTTTTCATAGGTGTATGCACCTTTACTCCACCTTATGGAATACATGTAGATGTATGGAAGGGGAATGACACTTTAGGTGTGAAGCAAGTTTTTTTGTTCCTTAAAAATGTGGACTTCCTTAGAACAGAGGGCAGGGAATCCCAAACTTTGGCCATTTCACCTGTGGTCGAGTCTCTGAATGTTGTTCATCTAGTGAATAAAGCACTACACTTAGGGTTTGTATCATATGAAGAAAACGCTGACGGCACACAAATGTTTAAAGTAAATACTAGCTGGGCAGTAGATGCCTGTTGCTTTTAAAGCATGGTCATCTCCGTTCTCCAATAGTTTGTGTGCTGGCGTTTTCTTTGTAGGGATCAATAAACCACTTCTGTAGTCACAGCTGAGCTGCTTTCACTATTATACTCTGACCAACCTAGGGAAAGTAGCCATATGTCTGAACTCCATTAATTGAGTGCAAGAGCCTTTAAAGGAAACCTTTTAAATATGGAGACTGCCATTGCAGACTTCTCATAATGGAAATGCTATTTGCCTAGCTGTGATTCTGACCCTTTGACTTCAATATTTTCATTCATCAACCCAGAACATGGTATTCAAGTAAAGACTTCTGACTTTACTGTGATTCTTCTGATATGCAAACTTGCTCCAGGTCAGTGATCCAAACTATTGAAGTTAGTGGTTCAAAATAACAGCCATGCAACTGGCATTTTCAGAAGGACATCCCAATTAGTCTCTTAGGAAAGGTTTACTTTCCATCTGTATTAAAGTATATTTCATCTCTAGCGGAGCTAGCCTACCTCCATCCCAGCTTGTGGTGTATGGTTAAGAACCCTTGTTTTAAAAAGCTCTGAATAGCAGCAAAAAGGCTTCTCTGTATGTACTGTAGACATTGTATGACAAATACAATTCCCCCAAACTTGCTGTCTACTTTCTTGCAGCCTTCTTAAACAATACCTCTGCATTCACGACCTAGCACACACTGCTTCAAACATGGGTTCAACCTAAAGGTGCCCATACACTGCTCGATTCTCGTACGAGAATCGCGGGAAATCCCGCGATCGTACGAGAATCGTGCAGTGTGAACGGAGACGTGCAACCGTTTCTACTGTACGGTCGCACGTCTTTTGTCTAAGGAGCATGCTAGAAAACCAGCCGAAAATCGTATGATTTTCGGCTGGTTTGAACGGTGCTCGGGAGACAAATGCCGAACGGGCCGGTGTACGCACACTGCCCGTTCAGCATTGCGGTCATCTGAAGCCCGCCCCTCAGGGGGCTGGGCTTGCAATGATCGAGAGTACGATCTGCCTGTCCAAGATAGGCAGATCTAACGTTTTTTTAATTACTTTACAACCATCGCAAGACTAGGGTCTTGCGATGGTTGTAAAGTGTATGGCCACCTTTAGCCTGTGTGTTTACATTTGTTCATCCAACAGCTGCAACCAACTGCATGTGATATAGGAGGCTGGCAGGAAGCCTTCTTGCCTTGGAGTCATTCTACGGGCCTTCCCATTTTAAATACTATTTTGTTTTCAGCTCCTCTTGTAAGCTAGCAGCTAAGAGTATTACCCCAAGTGGGAGTTTTAATAATAAGCTGTTGATCCTCTAACCCCCTTCCCAGTTATTGTGCTACCCTGCAGAGACTCAGCGTTATGCTGCAAGAAGGTTTAAACACCTTTTAAAAATAGGCTCCGCAGGATGATAAGAATAGGTTATTTCATCATAGACCACTTCTATAGTAACCCTTAATCAAATTCTTTGTTTTTTTCTACCCCTTCACCTAGTACTTGAGCACACCATGGGTTACAATCAATACAATTGTACATTACCCAGTGTAGAGCCTAAAATGTTTTCCTCAATTTTTTTTTTTCTTTAGTACTGTGGAAATGATGCCATGATAAAAGTATTTGATGAGGCTCAAAACCATTTAGAGGATGTATTAAGGACATTTTATTTTGCACTTCATTATTTTTGTACAAATATTTATTTTTTTCCTTCCCCCCCCCCCCCTTGGGGGCACTTAATTAGCAGACCCATATGGTAATGTGCCCTGGGAGGCACCTGCAGGGGATGGGAGGGCTAATGAACTAATGAGTGGGGCAGTAAGATAATGTTGTTTTTCTCTACTGCAGTGCAGCAGGACCCTAG
>NW_017306467.1:1524950-1545565 GCF_000935625.1 Nanorana parkeri | reverse complement strand
CTCTACTTCAGTGCAGCAGGACCCTAGTAAAAAAAAAAAAAAAATCCCTTTGCAAACACGGGACTATGAATGACCAGAAGATGTGCTCTAAGTTGCTTGAACAACAGAACGTTTGATATAAGGTAGTATACTTGTGTGAGAACTAGGCGTTTTAGTTTTACCATGAGGGCATAGGACATCTTGATGCATAGTAGCAAGCCTTGAAAATATTATGATGCGTTAAGAATTAGTAGTATATGATATAATTTTGCCGCACAGTTTTCAATTGCAATTCTAGAAAGCTCACAGCACAGAAAGTACTAAAATAGAGGCTGAATGGGATTCATGACAGGGCAGCAGCAAGCTTACACAGGCAATGAATTTTGGGTAATTTTCTCTGAGAGAAAGAGAATGAATATAAAATCTGGCTCTAGAGTGAATAAAAGATGTATTTGTGGATCACAACAATAAAATATATATCTATATAGATATATATAATTACACACACCTTCAGCTGGTGGTCAGATAAATGCTATGAAGCTCAGTCCAGGTTTGATGCTTACACCAGCAGCATTCTTAACAGGTCCTAGATTCAACACAGTGGAGCTCAGTGGTCTGCCAACATCCCACATACTCTGGTCAATTAAGCACTTTTTTTTTTTCCTTTTCGCTCTTCAGTTCTTTGTTCTCTATAAGGAAGCTGACTAGCTGACTTCTTAGATTGGGTATGTGTGTGAAATATATATATATATATATAATCACACACACACTCATACTTTCTTTTCTTTCTATTGAGGCGATAAAGAGGTGTTTTTTTTTTTATGTCAGAGCAAGAGGTAAATCATTTTAGCATTGTTAACTATATAAATAAAAGTGAAATAAAGTTGAGTTGACCTGGTACTATCTGTAGTGGTATAATTAGGTGTGTGGCTTACTATGCTTCTCCCATCATTAGACGCAATGATTATTCTACATTGGAGTATCGGTTACGGGTGTGTAGACTGCTGCTGGATACTTTTAGCACTGGGCAGTCTAACTACAGTATATGCCATGGCCAGTTTGAAGATCATCTCAGGTATCCAGGCTTTAATTTATGTTATTGCTCTTCTGCTGTCTGCAGTTGACTCACATATTTAATATTGTAATTCTGACCCACTGGGTCATGCAGCTAACTTAAGGTGAGTGGACACTGGCAAATCGTTCAAAGTTGCAGGACAGCCCTGCAAAACCCTTCCCACTCCAAGTCTGCTTCAGCTTTTTGCTGGTGTCCTTAGGTGATGGAGGCCTTCCCTCAGTACCATTTTTTTTCTATGATAATTTTCTGCAAGAGTCTTCTAGCTTGTTTCCATAATGCTGCTCAAGCCATTTCGGTGCCTCCGATGGCTATCCAGATCAGTTTTCTCTTCGAAACCGGCTTTGGTCAACATGAAGCATACATATTTAAACATCCCCATTTTCTTGCCCACTGTTGCTACCTGTGATTTGCTGTGGGCACCCAGCATTTCCAATTTGTTGCTCTTCCTTTCGCTCTGGCTATGATATCAAGGTTTTCACGAAGGTGCGGGCACCTGCCTTGGCCATGCTTCAGTCTTGGGGATCCCCAAATTAGGATACTTTTGAGGACCTCCTCCTCAGGATGCAGGATGTTTTATTGTCCAACATTCAGCAGGCAATCCAAACTCTACAGAGCTTCAGATGGACCCTGAACCCTCAGAAATAATGCAGGAGCCTTCCTAACACTTCAGGTACCTGAGCATGGTCTTAGACGCAACCTTTTCCAGTGTCTTCCTTCCCCCGTGGAACCTTCTGTAGAGACCACTTTTGGACGCTACAGTCCAGGAGTCATGCAACCATTTGCTTTTGCATGAAACTTCTGAGCCCAATAGTGGCTTCCTTTTTAAGGCTTTTCCCTATGCTCTGTTTCACTCCAGACCATTGCAGCTCAGCATCCTAGTTGTGTGGGGCAAACAGGTTCAGTCCCTGAATCCTCCTATCTGATTGTGCAGCAAAACAAAGCTTGTCCTGGTGTGGTGGATATCCAGCCCAGCACTGGAGTTGGGGAAGTCCTTCCTTTTGTTGTCTTGGAAGGTGCTCATGATAGATGCCAGCCTGTTAGACTCTTGGAGAGCCTCTCGGGTCAGGTGACCTGATTATCGGATGTATCTTGGCTCCTGATAGACATTCTGGAGCTCAGGGCAATTCAGTGTTCTCTTCATTGCTGTACCTCCCAGTTGCAGGGTCATTCAACCAGGATTCAGTTGAACAACGCCACGTCAGGAAAGCAGATCCTGACTTGGGTGGAACTTCATGTTCCGGCCCTGTCTGCCATGCACATTCCAGGCATGGGAAATTGGCAAGCAGACTACCTCACCATCACACGGAGATGTTTCAAGCCTTTTGTTGCAAACTGGGGGACACCAGACGTGAACCTGCTGATGTCCAGGTTTAACAACAAACTGGATAGGTTTGTCACCAGGACCAGGGATCCACTAGTCTTTATTGTGAATGCCTTTGTGACTCATTGGGATCAATTCCACCTGATCTACTGATTCCTCTGACACTCTTGCCTCGCCTCGACTGCACACTTTACTAGAAGTGTTTTGTGCTTCTTGGTCGTTTCAGCATCAGACTGTAGTTCCCCAAATCTATAAGGTTGCCACCTGGTCTTTGGGGCACTTTTTTTTTTTAAACGTTTTGTCAGGCTCTACCAGATGGATGTTCAGGCATTTGCTGATGCCTGTTTTGGTCAGAAGGTCCTTCAGGCAGTTAATTTGAGCACGTCTGTTTTCTAGTTCTGTTGTGGTTGTTCTTTAGGGCTTTAATCTCTTGTCTGCTGTGTTGCCCACCTCTCTGTTACACTGCTTTTGAATGTCCCAGTGGTTAAAGAATTTACCTGCCTGTGTACTGTAATGTGTGATTTAAGAAAACCTGGATTTTTTTCTAAAAAATCTTTCTTGCAGTACATCACCGGGAACAGGACCCTCCCTTTCATATTTTGTAATGCACTCTGTACTGTTTGCTACAAAACCTGAGGCAGTCTGGGAGTGGAAGAAGTTATGCAGGGCTGTCGCACAGCTTTGATTGATTAGCCAGTGTCCAGTCACCTGAAGGTAGCTGCATAAAGAAGGTTGGTGGTACTCTGCATTGCGCTGTATAATGTATTATTGCTGGGATTTGTAGTCCTCTATACAGCGAATGCAGAATACCACCAGCTGACAAGGCATCCCTCCACTACCAGTATGCTTTACATTTCCTAAACCGATAAATACATTCACACTACTGTTACATGGATGGCAAAAGGGGCGGGGAGAGCGGGGGAAGAGGCAGAGCAGGAGGGGGGCCAAGTTGCTGCACCATGGGCCTCTGGGTTGTACTTGCCCCCTGGGCTAAAAGTTGCCAGTCAGCCCCTGGTAGGGACTGATGTGAATGTGCAACTATGTAAAGTGCTGCGTAAATTGTCGGTGCTATATAAATACCTGTAATAAAAAAATAAGTCCCACGGAGGAAGAGACCCAACACGAGGAACAATATGTGTAACTCCCTGAATAAAAGTATGAATCAAGGAATTAGAAGCCAGAAGACATTGAAAAAGGGCACATAAGGCAGATACCTGACCCTTAATGGTACTAAGAGCTAAACATTGGCCGGCCCCTGATTGAAGATAAATGTGCAATATAGAAAAAGCCCACAGAGGAAACTCCAAGGACTCACGACAACGAAAATAAATTTTCCGTGTACAGTGGTAAATTTTATGAGAAGATCTATGAGCGTTGAAAGTGACACTAGACTCAAGATTTAAATCTTAAAAATGCATTCATGTACCCTATTAACAAAAATGTATCTTATTTGTGTATCACTCGGCTGGAGATCCTCAAATCATCTCTGAATTGGTGCTGACACTGTCCTTCCTTCTGGAGGGTAGCTACTTTTGTTCCTCCATAGTTCCTGTGTCCTCCGCTCCAACTTTGTTCCCATGATAAACGATAATTTCAATACAAATTAGTAAACTAAATGTGAGATTGTAGTCCTTTTTAAATAGATTTTGACTGTTCTCCAATGGTTTGACAAATGAGGGTGAAGGGCAGGCCCAACCAGCAAGAACTTTATGGTAAAGAGGGATTCTAACTAATGGCGGGTAGAATCCCTGAATGTAAAAACACCCCCTATTAGCCTAGTGGTTTCCCTGATAGGTTGGGTCACTGGTGGATCCAAAGTGGGTATGGACTATTGCTTTACAAAAACTCTCCCAAATGGGAATACATTCAGTAAGTGCTCTGGGGGATTTGAAGACCCATTGGGGTGCGTCCAATTCTCATAGAAAAATACTTTGAAGAAGTATGCAATGGTAAGGTATTTGCAGTTGTGCAAGCTCTGGAAAAACCCAAGGTTGGTGACAGTAGGATGATCCTCCAGATGCAGAGTAATACAGACTGCAACTCCTCAAGCATAATCTTGTCAGAGAGACCCTGAGGCAACCCAGAATAAAATGTCTGAAATGGTCATTGCGACCGATGGCCTGGCTGTCCCTAGAGCCCAGCCAGATCAGCAATAGGCGCTGCAGGGGAAGGTACTTATAATGGCTACGACTAAGGCCTAGTTTGGGGGGCTTAAACACGTTAGCATTTGTTTGCTGCTTTTATACCTTTTTGCAAATAAAGTACTGAATGAACAGACCCCCCTTATGTGTGCCGGTTTTTACCTATTGGAGGGTACTTATAACCTCTGTCGTCAGAAATAGTGACAAACTGGGTAAATTTGCCCACAAAGTTTTTGGTGACTGTAGTAGAGGTTCACGATGATAAGGCAGGGGACTCTGCCTCACCTGAAGGAGTTAAGGTGGACTCAGATGATGTTGTAAACCCTAAAAGCATAATGAAATAGGAGTTCAGATTGCAGTGATTTCAAAACCCAGTGCCCGATGGTCATTCCAGGCTAGTCATGTAATGTCCACCAAAAGAGGTCCTGCCGTTGCACTCCAAAGGGCCAGCTGAGAACAGGCTAGGACAGATAGCTGCAATCGTAAAGACCTCTAGCAGTGATAAAGAAACGTCTTGATTGAAGGCCAGCACTGGGTGAAAAAAAAATACTAGGAAAAAATTAGGTTAGACTTTTAACAGGAAAGCTGAAGAAAAGATGTCCATTCTCCAAAGGACACTAGCAAAAATTGAGAGATGCTGGTAGTATAAGCGAATATCCTGGATTACAATTTTTTTCTCCAATGTCCAATACTTCTGCAGGGGGCAGTAGAACCCTCAATAGATGAGAAAGAAAAAACATTTGAAATCCTTTTTTCCAGCACCTGGACTTAATTTACAGACCTATATAATACAGCATCATTTTTTAGCTTTGTGGGCAGAGATTTGAAGTAAATATGTGAAAGACCAGACACGTATGTATTTAATAATGCAATAATGCAGAATTGATAATATGTATTCTGTATTCTGTATACTGTTCTAGTTTTTGACAATTATACTATGTAATTGATAATGAGAATAGTGGACAACCATTATCATTAATTGATTAGTTGGTTGCAGTCCTAAATAATTCTACCTGCCAAAGTGCAGGGAAGTTCCCAGTTTCTGTCCTGCATATAAAACATGGTATGACAGTAAACTATACATTTAAAAAAAAAAAAAAAAACCTGGTCCTGAATACTATTAAAACTTACTATATTATTATGATTGAGGTAATGGGGGTGATTTACTAACCTAACCACACAGCAAAACATATTTATCAACCAAAAAGTCTCTATAAGCATATTTCCACTAATGCCATATATGGAAAAATCATGCACATGATGCATATATAATGCTGCTTCACAGTTTAGACAAAAATGGTTAGCTCATGCATTTACATTCCTGCATTCATCAACGCAAGCAACACAACATAGAGCTAATTTACACGACATCACCTTGCAATTCATGCAGGGCTTTGCACAACACACCTGCTGGGTGTGTACACACTACAAAGGTGTTTAGATTCCACCAATAGATCATGCTGGGAGGGAACACACTACAGAGGTGTATACTTGTTCGTGGCGTGTTTATAAGGTTAGTAAATCAACCCCAATGTGTGTACCCAGAAGGCAGGGATGGAGAGTGGGTGGACATTTCTTATAAAACGTTTTGTTTGCAAGTCAGGCTGTGGTGCAGTGAAAGTACGCAGTAAAAGCTTACAGATCAATTTGAGTAATATGCTCATAAAAGGCTTCATGTACTATGATTGGAAGGTGCATGAAAAATGTGTAGGGTTCTAGGAGTGAATGGCAAAAATGTGATTAAGGGTAAGGGGGAAATAGACCATTTTGTGTACCTATAACTAGAGTCCATTTAACTATGTTTTCACCCAAGACGCACGCGATTCCTTCTCCCTTAACCATTTGTTCTGGAAAAAAAAATATATTTCTAATTTTCTAACCATTAACCTTTTTTTTTTTTAGTTTTCATTCATATTGTTCAGCAATTTACCTAATTTTGCTTTAAAAATTTGGAAAAGGAAACAAAATTAGATTTTTGTACTCCATATGAAATCATTTTATTGGAGGCCATTAAGTGACACAGATATTTCTTCAGGTTATAGCGTGACCTACAGGAGGATTGGACACTGGCAAACAAAAACTGTAGGCCAGTCTAGGATAATCCCTACTACCACCACCACCAGCATGCCTTGGTTTCATTGCAAGCAGTACAGAGAGCCTAATCATAAACATAGGGGCTTATGGACTCACAATGGACTCCAAGAAATTGATTGTATAATGCTTACAAAAATCCTATTTTCTTTCTTATTGGTTGAGGGATACAGGAAGTCTTTCACCTATGGGATGTCCTAAAGCAGTCAAACTAGCAAACAGCTGCTGACAGACTCATAAAACAACCACAAAACTGGAGGACTAACTGCAGCTCTAAGAGCCTGAAGCTGGTATTAGATCAGGCCTCAATATCCACCTGGCAGAAGTCTGAACTTGCAAACAAAAAAAAAGGGGTATAAAAGGCATTTGGGGGAGCAAACATGTTGTCAGGGTGTTTCCAATCTCCGTAGAAGAAGACTAGAAACAGCATGTGAAGCACTGGAAGAGTCTTTGAGGCTTAAAAGGAGAACTATGAGGTGAGTGAAAATCACTCAGCCTCATAGTTGGAGCCAACGCGTGACAATGAAACTGTCACACATTGGCTCAATAGATCGGGAAGTGAGCGAACACATACCGTCGCTCGCTCACTTCTCGATCCTGTACCTGCAGAGAGCCGTGACTGTCACTCACGGCTCCCTGCAGGGATTCCCCCCACCTCCGCTGTCCGATCCTCCAGCACTGAATGGCGGAACTGACGGAGGGGGCGGGTACAGCTGGCTCTGCCTCTAGATAGGCAGAGCCAGCTGTCAATCACGCAGCTGGGTGGATCTTGACAGTAATGTTGGGATCTGTCCCGGCTGCGGCGGTCTCAGTATATCGCGAGCTGTAGCTAGTTTGTGTCCTCCTGTGACCCTGGGGAGAACTATGGGGAAAAGCCCTGACCTCATAGTTCTCCATAAGGGTCTCTAAAGAACCCAGGACTAAGGAAGGCATGAAAGAGGCACTGCATCAATAGGTCTTTCAATTTCAGAATACTGGCAGCAGACTGCGACTCCTCTGAGGTAAGTTTGTCTGCTAAGGAAGGCAGCACTATAACCTGAAGGTAAAGACTTCCCTCAGTGGATGAGAAAGTAAATAAACTTTGCAATGCTTTGTACCAGAATCATAATTTTAAACATGACAAAGTATAGAATATCATTTATACTTTTTTTTTATTTACAGTGACAACCCTTTTAACTAGCACTGATCAAAAGTTTTTTTTAAAAAGTACTTTTTTAGTTTTGTTACATTTATTGTCTATGAATTATATAAAAAATAAAATAATTTTTGCAAGACAAAATCACTGAAAAAAAGGCTTGTTTGTTTAAAAAGTTATATATGTGTTACTTTGTTATCTAAAATAATGATAAAGTTACTGGCCAAGAAACAGACCCATAGTAGAAATGTAAAAGTGCTCTGTTCCACACGGGGGTATAGAGGTGTGAGAACTGAAGTGGTTAATCATAATCTAGATAGTAATTTGTGCAAACTATTAGCAATGAGTTTAACTGAAGGCTGGCCTGTCAAACAGGGTGCACTCTTGTTTTAAAATTAGAACCATTGATGTTCTTACAAACAAAACAAGATTAGGGCTGAAACAACTAATCGACAAAGTCAATAATAATAGATAATGAAAATTGTAACGATTTCTATTAATTTGTTGGTCTGTCAATTAGTTTGGCTTCTTGCAGCTCCTCACATCCTCCCCCTCACTCATGTGCGTATCATTGACAGGCCGCCCTGTCCCAGGGAAAAGTGTTGAGGAGTCTCGGCGAACGCCTAGCTGAGCGCGGACTGACTGTTCAGGCACTGCCCGAGGATCCACAGCCTCCCCCATGTCTCAGCCTCCTTTCCAGGCTGCTCATAGTGGACTGTGGACGGGCTGAATAGCGATGTACAACCGGTGTAAATAGTGTGTATTATGTGTTGTATGTGTGTACTGTGTGTGTATTATGTGTTGGATGTGTACTGTGTGTGCATTGTGAGTGGAGTCAGTAAAGTAACAATCAGGGGGTGGGGGGGACACAAGTTGGTGTAGCTGCCCCGGGCACATAGATGGGGAGAGGGGGGGTGCCAGTTGGGCAGCGAACACATTTAAGCCTGTAAAACCCATGACCCACTGCGCGCAGACTAGAAAAAGATGGTAACCGCATAAATTTATAACCAGCCTTTGTAGCAGGGTGCACATGGGAAGGCTTACAACAATACAAAACACAAAGGTCCGCAGCACACCTGCCAGCTAGCCTGCAACAAAACAAATTACCCTGTCAACAGTATGCGTTAAAAAACAGAGCCACGCGCAGCAAAGGGGACTGTCTAGCACTATCCTCTCCCGCGCTTAGCTAGTTGAGAGCTGAGCATGGCGAGATAAAACATTTTTTTTTATCTCTAGCCAATCAACTTGTACGTATGAATCCACGTGTCAGAATGCAGATTCAGATAGATGAAAGTAGTCACTCGCACTCCATGATATTAAAGTCAATGCTGTTTATTGACTGAGATAACACACATCTCCTTAGCTAAGTCAATGCTGTTTATCTCAGTCAATAAACAGCATTGACTTTAATATCATGGAGTGCGAGTGACTACTTTCATCTATCTACATTTTACGGAGGCATCCGTTGTCACTACCGCACCCCCTCAGTTGGATTTGGGTTTTTGTCCGTTCAGGAGTGCGATGGGACAGGAGGATTAAGAATGCAGATTCAAGCGTGCAGCCAAATCGAATTCCCCCAGAGAAAAGTGCCTGCTTGGTAATGTTTTGCCTCCTACATAAGTTCTTTCTGTGACATATGCCAGGGATGCGAGCTATGTAGAAAGAATTAATATGATAGGCCTAATAAACAAACATTTCATTAAATAATTAATATTTCATTAAATCAATATTCAAGTATTATTTAATAACGAATATTTATGAATAATTATCTATATTAGGGATGCACCAATACCGATACCAGTAAATAAGTATGCTCCAATACTCACGACTGATACTGTGAGGTAATTGGAGTCAACTTCCTGGCCAATCAGGAAGCCGCGTTGCAGGTAATGACTTGCCGCCCGGCTTCCTGATTGGCTGGGAAGCCAGCTCCATGCTGTTTGACTGGCTCAATCAATCAGCATCGATTCGGCCAAACAGCATGAAGCCGGCTTCCCGGGCAATCTAAGAAACCGGGCAACATGTCAACCTGCCGCACGGCTTCTTGATTGCCTGGGAAGCCGGCTCCATGCTAGCGGAAGTACTGGTATTGGTACTCTATCGGCGAGTACCGAAATATAAATACATCGGTACTCATACTCTATACCGGAAAAAACGGTATTGGTGCATTCCTAAAATAATATTAAATATTTAATTAAAAAAATGCATTCTTTTTTATCCGATTAAATGTCAAAAATAATCAGCCAACTAACTGATTATGGAAATAATGGTTTGTTGCAGCCCTAAACAAGAATCATGATTTTGAAATTGGTACTCTACAGCTTCCCCATAAACAAAGGGCTTTTTTCATACACCAGCTGTCTGTCCATGGATGCTGCCTCTGAATTGTAGCACCCAGACACTTCTGCCTTGTTCACTGGACACAGATCTTGTTCACTCCACCTAAAATAAACCAAAGACAGAGATTTTCACTGTTGTGGGTTTTTACATAAAACTTTTATGATCAATTCAACGACTGCAAGAGTTTAACCCTTTTGCAGCCAAAACTGTTCTTTCACACATGGTAAAATTCACATTTTAGGCCTGAAGATTACTTAAACCCCCCAGAATTCTACATTTTCTGAAAGCAGAGATCCCATAGAATAAAATGGTCACAGCTGCAATTTTTTGTCACACAATATTAGCGCAGCTGTTTATCCATGCATACATTTTCAGTAAAAACAAAACAACAACTTTTAAATTAAGTTAGTGCACATAAACACAATAGAATACCTGGGTATAAAAGATGAGGTTGCGCCGAGTAGATACCAAACATGTTAAGCTTAAAAATTGTGTGTACCCATAACAAGGGGAAAAAAACAGCGCGCAAAAATTGTCAATAGGTGACGCTTTAAAAGCTTTTACAGGTCATCAATTTAGGGCCTGTAAATAATGGCTATAGAATTGCTCTCACTCTGGTGCAAGTGTCATTTTCTTACATAGGGGCACCTTTTTTTTCTCTCCCCCCCCCCCCCCCATTTTTTCTTTTTTTTTGTTAACTTTATTACCATCACACAGGGGGCTCACAAGTTCCCTGTAATACCACATTAGTGGTGACTGGTTCTCTTTAAGCAGGCATTAGTGGTCTCAGACCCCTAATGTCACCTCTGTACTCCGATAAAGCTGATCAAGCACTGATCATGCTTGATTAGCTTCATCCCCGGCCACATTGGGCATTGAATGACGGCTCTGGAAGTGATACATGGTGGGGTAGTCCGGCAGGGGAGGGTGTGGGCGGTACCTTTAGTGGCCCGTGGAAGTGATTGGGCAGCCAAAATTTCTTCCAGTCGGCTTTACACGAGTAAGCATACTTCTGTCTGCTATAGTAACCAGGAGTCTGCGGCTGCCACCTCTGCAAAGTGTTTGGTGGTGGCAGCAGAAAGGCTAAAGGAAATCTCATCTCATTAGAGAAACACAGAGACTTTCATTGCTGACCTCTCCTAAAATGATAGTTGCCTTGCTATCACGCTGACCATCTTGCTTTAAGATTTTGAGTCACTGACCTGGAACAAGTAAGGATGTATGACTTTTCTTACTCTCTTGATCCTGCATAATTGTTCCTGGTCATTGACTCAAAGTACTGAAACCAATGGGTCAGTATAAGCCAGACTGCTAGCATTTTTAGAAGAGAGTCAGCAGTGGCAGCCCCCATATGTCTCTCATGATAGGTAAGTACTTACCTTTGAGCACAATATATGGAGGAGTCTGTAGCTTCAGCCCAGGCTGCATGTTCTACTAAGAGAGAACCTAGAAGGACACAAAACAGTAAGTTTAGTCACCTAAGAGCCACATCAAATAACATAGTCTATGTAATGTGGTATTACACCTCTCAGTCAGTCATTCTAGTGTGCACTAGAGCCTTATTCACAGGATTGTAAGCCACAAGCTAGACAAATATACATATAACCGTTTTTCCAATTATCACTGCTGGTGAAAGATAAATGCTTATATTATCTCCTTCTTGCTCTGCATTCATTAAGCTTCAGTGAGAAACAAATGTTACAATTTGTTTGAATTAAGACACATGCTGGCAGTGTTGGATCTTTATTTGTGGCGGCCGCTAGGTGCTGTCCCCCCCCCCCAAAAAGGTATAAGGCCAGCAGGCATCTTATCAGAAGCAGAGTGTGGCAGCTTGCACACGTGCTGCATCTATTATTTCTAATCCACACTGACAGCTCCTTTCCAAGTGCTCAGTAATGTGGGAGCTACTGATGCCAGGAGGGTGCAAAAAGCAGCAGCCAATGCTCTTTCTGCACGGAGGGCCGGTTCACACCACAAGCAGTGCGTTCCAGAGCGGTTAGCCTCTGGAACACACTGTATTGCAACCCAGCCGGCTCCCTGCGTTCAGGGGTGGGAGGTGCATTAAAGTCAATGGCACCGCAGCCACGCCCCGCGCCCACAGTGCAATCGCCTGGCACTTTAGTGCCTGCTTTCCGGTCCAGTGCGATCTGCAAAAATGCTGAAAGCACTTTTTTTTTACAGATTGCACTGGACCGGAACGCAGGCACTGATGTAAAATGGATGCACTGCACAGTATCTGTATATGTCTATCAGCATAATTTGTAGCATTTTCTGCATTCATGTCATATAGTCGAGTGAAAAAGAATGTACACCATCTTTGAAATGTTATGGATTTAAGTATCAGGACATAATAAAAAATCATCTGGTCCTTGGCAGGTCTTAACATTTGGTAGATACAACACATGACATGTTACATCGTGTCATTATTTATATTACAAACAAACCCAAAATGGAGAATCCATGTGTGAAAAACTAAGTACATCCTATGATTCAATAGCTTGTAGAAACACCTTCAACAGCAATAACTTGAAGTAATTGTTTCTGTATGACTATCAGTGTCTCACATCGTTCTGGAGGAATTTGGCCCGTTCTGTTTTACATTGCTTCAGTTTAGTGAGGTTTGCGGGCATTTGTTTATGTCAGGTTGAGGTCTAGACTTTGACTGGGTCATTGCAACACATTGTTGCTTTTCTTTTTCAGCCATTCAGTTGTAGATTCGATGATGTGCTTGGGATCATTGTTCTAACCTAATTTGACTCTAGAATACTTTGGTATACAAAAGGAGTTCATGGTTGACTCAATGACTACAAGGTTCCCAGGTCCTGTGTGAAAACATGCCCAAGTCAGCACCCCTCCACCACTGTGCTTGTAGAGGGTGTTTGTGCCAATATGCTGTGTTTGGTTTTTGCCTCGTGGCACTGTGCATTATGGCCAAACATCTCCACTTTGGTCTCGTCTGTCCAAAGGACAATGTTCCAGAAGTCTAGTGGTTTGTTCAGATGAAACTTTGCAAACCTAAGCCACACTGCCATGTACTTTTTAGAGAGAAGGGGATCTTCCTGGCAACCATTCCAAACAAACCATACTTGTTCAGTCTTTTTCTAATAGTACAGTCATGAACTTTAACATTTAACAATGCTGAGGCCTGTAGAGTCGGAGATGTAACTCTGTAATTGTATTTTCTCTGAGCATTGCATAGTCTGACCTTGGGGTGAATTTGCTGGGACGTCCACTCCTGGGAAGACTGGAAACTGTCTTGAATGTTTTCCACTTGTGAATAATCTTCCTTACAGTAGAATGATGGATTTTAAATTGTTTGGAAATGGCGTTATAACTCTGATGGGCAGCAACAATTGCTTCTCTAAGATCATTGTGGATGTCTTGCCTCCTTGGCAGTGTGCACACACCTGAATGCTCCAGACCAGAAAACTGCTAAAACTTCAGCTTTTAGGGCTAGTTCACACCAGCCACAGTGCGTTGCGGCCCGATTCTAGCTGGAACGCACTGGATCGCATTGCGGCCGGCTCACTTTTTTGTGCGGCTGGTGGCGGTGCATTGAAAAGTGAATGACACCGCAGCCACGCCCTCCAGCCGCAATACCATCGGCCGCACAGGAACGTGTGGCATATCAATGCCTGCGTTCCGGTCTGGTCAGAAAAAAATAGTTCTTGCAGCATTTTTTCTGATCGGACCACAGGCATTGATGCGCCACGCGTTCCCGTGCGGTCGATCGCATTCTGGCCAGAGGGCGTGGCTACGGTGCCATTGAGTTCAATGCAGCGCCACGCCCCCTCCTGCCCTACAACAAAGTGAATCGGGCCGGAACACACCGTGGCTGGTGTGAACTAGCACTTATAAAAAAGGTAGTCACACTTGCTGATGCTCCATTAATCAAGGGGATTTAATTAGCAGCACCTGGCTACTACTTAACCTCTTAACTCCTATGAAAGCAGGAAGGGTGTACTTAGGGTTTCACACAGAACTTCTCTATTTTGGCTTCATGTTTGTAAAATAAATAAATGACACGGTGTTGTACTGTATGTCATGTGCTGTTGTTCATCTAATGTTGTATCTCCCTAATTTTAAGACCTGCTAAGGACCAGATAATATTTATTATGTCTGGATACTTAAAAGCCAAAGAATTCAAAGAGGGTGTACTTTCGATTTCATGCAACTGTAGGTGTGATACGGACTTTATCATTCATAAGCAAATTGAAAGATATAGATTGGCAAAACGCAATGACCGGAGAATGAGTGAGAGGTATATTTTAAGTGGTGTGATTTTTAAAAACATTTTACTACTGATTAATAAACTGTAGGTAACCCCTTTCTTTGCATATGATGCTAATACTACTACTACTATGTAGGGGCTAATTGTGGTAACAATGTTATTTACATGCTTACAATCAGAGGATGTCCTGTCTGCTGTTTAATACATAGCATACGGATTGACTTCAGCAGATTGATTTCTGGATTTTACATCAGGTTATACACCTGCAGTATTCTCTATTTGTCTATTGCATTTATCCTATGTCACGCCCACTGGTTGTGGGGAGGCGGCTACGCCTTTGACATGATGTGCATCCCATATCACAATCCTAATACAGTTTTGGGGCATGCATACACTATATTGCCAAAAGTATTGGGACACAACCTCCAAATCATTGGATTCGGGTGTTCCAATCACCTCCATGGTCACAGGTGTATAAAATCAAGCACCTAGGCATGCAGACTGCTTCTACAAACATTTGTGAAAGAATCGGTCACTCTCAGAAGCTCAGTGAATTCAAGCGTTTTACCGTGATAGGTTGCCACCTGTGCAATAAGTCCATCTGAGAAATTTCTTGGTTACTAAATATTTCACGGTCAACTGTTAGTGGTATTATAACAAAGTGGAAGCAACTGGGAGCAACAACAACAACAACAACAACTCGGCCACGACTTCTTTTGGACATTTCTGCGATAAAGCGATGCCATCTGCAGGTCATGCCAGCACCCATCTATCTTATGGGATGCCAGCCAGGAGTGATGTGGATTACACATTACTTACATGAGACAGGTCCTATACATAGTTGGATTTGGTAATTTGTAGTTCAGGTGCTCAAATACACCTCAATTGGGTAATCCTAGTTTTATAGTCATTTTTATACCATAGGCCAGGGGTGCCCACAATTTTTGGGTTAAGATCTACTTTTCAAATGATGAGCTACATGAGATCTACCAACAACAAAAAAACTCCCTCGCTCTCTCTCTCCTGGCTGTCTCTCCTTGTTCCTTCTCCTGGCTGCCTTTTCTCTCTTTCCTAGCTATCTTTCCCCGTTTTCTCTCCTGGCCTTCTCTCTCCGCTCTCTCTCTCCGCTCTCTCTTTCCTGGCTGTCTCTCCTCGCTCTCTCTTTCCTGGCTGTCTTTCCTCTCTCTCCTGGCTCACCTTGCTGTATTTTGCAAACAGTGTAGTGCAACAAGCTGTGTAAACTAATATTCTTTGATGTAATACATAGAAGTTCAACCACAAGTATCCACCAGAAAGGAGTCAGGGAGCTCGGCTCAGCAAACTCAGGCTAATAGGTAATCATGTGTGCACAGCTAAATAAATATACCAAAAGGGGCCACCATTCACACCCTTCGTGATCTACCAGCATCAGCTTTGAGAGCTACTGGTAGATCACGATCTACCTAACGGGCACCCCTGCCATAGGCTTATCCTGTACACCAACTACCCTGGACACGGTTCTGTGGAACTGGTGACATAAATACCAATGTAGATCTTGGCCAGACTGTAGGCAAAGTCTCGTGCAGCAAGTTCCATAAAGCTGCTTCCTTTTGTTCCTGCCAGTTGAGTGAAGCTTTTTAGATGCTGCAGAGCGAGCAGTAACTTTGAGGTAGGCTGTGACAACTCCGGTACATTGGATGAGGCTTCCAGCTTCTCCTGCACAACAAAACACAAGTTCTGTTGGTTAGGGCATTCATATAAAGGAAATGCTTCTATAAATTGTCCCTTTGTGAACTCATTAGAACTATCTGGAGACAATACTATACAATATTCATTATGCTTTCCAATGAACCAAGCTGTATTAAGTGCTGCTTTGTTTTTACACTTTGTGTGTGCAGTACAGGCAAAATACAACCATAATATGCAGATCAACCTGGGCCTTACCTGAACAGCTGAGAAGAAGCCACCGAGTACTTGCCCCTGACTCTTGATTACTGAACGAAGAACATCTAATGATAGGATGTTAGTTGTTCCTTCCCAAATTGTCAGCACCTGTTACAGGGTATGACAAAAAGAAGAATAAAAACTTCTGCCATTTGTGTATATTGTATGTACTATCTCTCCAAGTTTTTTACTTGCGCATCTCTCAGCATAGCTGGTAAACCAGTGTCCTCCATGTATCCTTGTCCTCCAAAGCATTCAAGTCCTTCTGATATTACTGCAACAGCCTGGAGTGGAGACATACATGCATGAGAAGATATGCGTGTCACAAAATATGTAATGAAGGATAGATAGGCAGACAGATAGAGTACATATACCTGTTTTCCAGTGTATAGTTTGGCAACAGGAGTGAGCAGCCGGAGGAGATGTTGGTCCTGCTCTGTTGCCATGTTTGTTTCTTCCAATCCTAACAAGCGTGCAACTTCCATTAACAGAAGAAATGCTCCACGTGTTTCTACCTAGAACATACATGTACATCATTCTTATGTAGTTTAATAAAGATGAGCATCAGGACAATGTGGAAAACAATAGATTTTTTATATTCCCTTCAAGACCATTTATTCTTTACCCTCAGAAATATCAACTTGGGACAATCCTTAAGAGTATAGATTGTTTTCTGCTCTATCTTTGGCTGATTGGAGTGAAATGTTCTCATGTCTATGAGCATTGTAAAGACAGCCAATCACGTTTTATAACCAATTGATATATCAGTGGCTATGTCTATTTTCAACCTGTATACTACCTGTGACCTGTGGCTATTTCCTCCGTTCTGGAGTATCTAAGCTTGTAAACATTATGATGTATGTAATTCAACACTTACCCTGGGTTATGTTGACCCGGTTGTTGTGTATGTTTGATGGTATTGATTGTATTGTATGTCTATGACATTGAAAACCTCAATAAAAAGCATCTTTAAAGTGGCATTAAACCCTCAGATTTTTAACATAAACCAATACTGTAATCCATGGTTGTTTCCCTTCTCTTTGCTGCTTTTCCTTTTACATCCTCATATCTTCTTATGCTGGGGGAGAACTTCCCTTTGCAGCTGAGTGCCTCTTCTTGTAGTGCTGGCTCAGGTTGTGAACCTGCACACAGACACCATGTATCCATTTCAGAGACAAGGCAGTCTGCTGCAAAACAGAAGTTCTGCCCAGCATGAGAAGAGATACGGATTTAAAAAGAAGAGCAGCAAAGAGAAGGGAAACAACCATGGATTACAGTAAGGCACACATTACAGTATTGTTTTATGTTAAAAAATCTGAGGGTTTAATGTCACTTTAAGAAGAAAAAAAAAAAAGGACAGCCAATCACAACTCAAACTGTTAGAACTGTATGCCATCAAACTTATAGAAAAAAGTGACATGAAGAAGTCTGACGCAGTTGGTGCACTGCCTTAACTGGCATACTGAGAAGCTAGATGGCCAGGCAATTAACAAAGCAGTAACTGTCAGACCTAAGCAGACCATTCACCTCATCGCAGGCTGAAGAGTTACACATTCATTGCGCATTGTCAACTGCCTTTATTGACGGACAAGCAAAATGCTCAATTTTTGATCTATGAAAAAGGGTAATGACTCTTAAAGCATATCGGGATCTAAAACACCTAATGTGTCAGCATCTCTCAGTATTTACTGGAAAACAAGAGGGAAAAAAAACCGCACACATGCTCAAAATATGTTTTTAGCAATTTAGCCAACCTCCACCATTTTCCATCCTTCTTGTCCAGTGAAAATAGGATTTCTGCACTCACCATAAAATCCTTTTCTTGGAGTCCCTTTAGGTACACAGTAAATTAATTCACCTTTAGGTTATACTTCTGCCTACAGGTGGATTGAACACTGACAAACAAAAAATTGTAGACCAGGGTAGGATAACCCACCCTACTACCAGACCAGCATGCCTCAGTTTTGTAGCAAGCAGTATCAAGAGCATGATCATAAACACAGATGGGTGGGATCTGTGTCCCTCAATGAACTCCAAAAACAACATTTTACAGTGAATATATTGCAATTATGACTTAGTCTGAACCATGGGTATATGTTGCCATCTCCAGAGGGTTAGACACTGGACAAAAAAATAAAAAATTCTTAAGACAGAAAGTAGGGAGTGGATTACAGGAAACAGAGGGAAGGACCTGTGTCCTGTACTCCAAGATAAGAAATTTACACCCAAGTCACAATTCCTTTCATCTTAAATCGTACAGCACAGGACTGTAGTCTAAACGAGCTCCTGATTTTAAAGAGGGACTCTGATGTGAAGGGGAAAACCCCCATTTGTGTGTGTTTTTGTACATAGGGACCCCTTAAAATCCATGCCAGACTCCTATCTGAGATAAGTGTCTGCTATGGTTTTTGGATAGGTCACATGTATTTACACTGGCCTAAACCTTGGGATGTCCTAAAGTAATACAATTCGGGGTGGGCAGCACAGCAAACAAGATACAAACAGCTCCCCAGAACAAGGAAATAATTCAAACATTTACAGTACGGCTTGCAGCACCTTTCAGCCAAAACAAGTCAGAGGTGGCTTGAACATCCCCCTGGTAAAACCTAGCAAATGTATGAACAGAAGACCAAGTGTTGGCCGTGCAAATCTGGAAAACAGCGGCCTGGTGCTAAAAGGCCAAGGAAACAAGAAAAGACTTGGTACAGTTAGCCTTACCTGGAAAGGGGGGAACCTAATTCTTCAAACTATAAGCTCTGGAGTTCATCTGCCTAATCCACCTAGCAATGGTGAAATGAGAGACTGGAAGACTCTTATGGGAGCCTTTAAGAGGAGATTGTCCAAATACCCCACAATATAGACACCCTGGGTACGTAGAGAAGCAAAGACTGGGGATAACACCTTGTTAAAAAAAAAAAAAACACTGAGCCTGCACAGACCATTCACTCCGAAACTTCCAAGATGGCGCAGGCATGCACAGTGTAGTCCCATGGGAATGACCCAGTGTCTGCACAGTACACAAGGCCCGCCCCCTGCTGAGAAAAGGAGCCACAAGTTCCCACAGTATATTGGGACACCACAAGCTGCTAGCCTTAAAGCAGGGAAAAGTATTGCCGCCTGTCCTCAGTCTGGCAGTGCCTCCACACACCTAGTCGCATAAGAACACCCACAGGTGACATGGCACATGTCCCCATAGTGAAGGCGGTCTGAGAGACCACACTTGCCCCACTGATACTCCGAGGGCAAGAATACCACAGCACCCCAGGTACAAAGATAGACTGACGTACCAATCTAGCTGCAGCCTGACTCCAAAGGAATAGGAGGGCGACCACCTTCCCCCCCGGCTTTGCCCATCAACCATGGGGATACCTCGTGAAGGGTTTCAGGTACAGGTCTCCACTGAGGGATGATCACCGCCCCCCTGTTTAGCTCCCTGCGGCTAACACATGCTGCACGTCAGTGTCAAGGTGAGCGATGAACGCAAGGTCCTTTGCCCCAAACAAAAGATCGGCCCTGAATCTTTAGGTGGCAGGGTCCAGGTAAAAATCCTCATAGGAGGTCAAATCCCCTCTTAGGAGAGAGGCAAGGTCTGTCACCTAGTACACTCGTAAAAAACTGAGGCTTTCTAGTAAGTAGGAGGGGTTATATGGGCTATCCTAACAACTTTTTTTGGCAGTATCCAATCATTTGAAGGTGGCACACATGTAACTACAGCCCTGTGTCCTCTACTGTACAACTAAGATATCCTATTTTTTTTATATTGTCCTTTGGGTGGGGACAGGAAGTCATCCACCTTCAGGATGCCAACTGAGTCCAACTGAGGGCTGGGTAATACAGCAGACAACTGCTAACAAGCCTAACTGAACAACAGAAAATTGGGCACTGCCTGCAGCTCAAAGAACAGCTTAAAAAGGACCTTACTTTTGAACCTGGCATTAGGTAAGATCTCAAAATCCACCTGGTAGATCTTAGAGAACATGGGAAAAAGGGAACCGATGGCAGGTTTACAAATCTGGGAAACAGCTGCTTGATGTGGAAAAGAACAAGAAGCACTTACAGATCTAGTAGTGTGCCTTGCCTGAAAAGGGTGGAACCCGATCCTTGAGACCATAACCATTGAATAATGGTCTGTCTGGGCCAGCTAGAGATGGTGGAACAAGAAGCTGGTGCAACCTTATGGGGGACATGTCCTTTAATGAATGCAGAGAAAAGGATTCTACGGTGAGTGCAAAAATCCTGTTTTCTCTTCTGATCTTTCTTCATTCAACGGAAGGGACGTCCCAAAGCAGTAAGGACGAGGGGTGAGCAAACAACAGAAAGGAACCTACGCACCACACGGCCACTTGTAAAAGTTGCTGACCAAAAAAAAAAAAAAAATC
>NW_017306467.1:1516344-1524696 GCF_000935625.1 Nanorana parkeri | reverse complement strand
GCACAAAAAAAAAAAAAAAAAAATCCGCAGAAGCAACAGCAGTAATGCATACAGACATGCTGCCAGAGATGATATAAAAAACACATAACCCAGGCTTGTGGACACCCAGTGACCCGCAAAGACGTAGCCCTCCCCTTTGAGGACCCAGAAGGCCACAGGCAAAGGAGGCACGACAGAAACTGCTTCCAGAGATAGCATGCTCTACATGCGAGCAAGCCCTCAAAACAAACAAAAGAGCATCCATGGTTGCTGGGGCCCCTGGGGGTACCATCGACATACAGGGAGAGGCTGAAAGGGGAGCAGAAGCCCGGACAAGTTGTAAAGACCCAGGTAAAACGCAAGACCAACAGGGTCCACTGCAGTGCCACACAGGAGGGGAGCAGAGCAGTAGTAGCTCTATCCAGCAGCAGTCACGTTCGCAGCGCCCAGGAGAGAGCCATCCACTCATGTCCAGACAGACAGTTGCAAACAGCAGCGTGGCTGCAAAAAACAAGCAGCTGCTGCCCATGGGAGATGCGGAGGGGGGTTCACCAGCCACACAGTGTGGGATGATAGCAGACCGCACAGTACAAGCAACTGCCAGGACATGGCGAACACTGCTGGAAGCACACCAACAACACAGGGCGCTCCACATGGCTGTGCTTGCCAGCATAGAGCGAGGCCATAGCACATGGCATCAGCTCGTCTCACAGTCTACATGCAGGGCAGGGGGAAAGGAGGGACGAGGAGTCATATCATGTTGCAGCCAGTGCCTCCTGCAGCATGAGAGAAAATGCAGTCCTGCTGTAGAAAGACATCCACTTTGGCAATAACAGAGCACAAAGGAGGGGGGAAGAAAAGTATCCACAACATACCCCAGTTGCCCAGCAGTGGAAAAGGGGTTTACATACTCACCAATCCAGGTGAGGGACACCAGAAGTACCTTCTTCCACTACAGATCGCCTCCCACCGAGATGGTGGCACTGTCAGCCTGAGGGGTAACACTGTGACAAACCAGCCCAACTGACTGTCGCAGCCGACCCCACATCTGAGGCAGGGGTCTGCGTGCACTCGATGGCTGAGCTGGAGGGACTAAAAGGATCTAGAACAGGGGTGCCCATAAGGTCAATCGCAACTTACCAGTAGCGATCACTGGTAGATCGCGATGTCCTCTCCTCCCGCCTGTGGGGCTTCTCGGGATCCGAGAAAAAGTGAAGGAAAAGCTGCAGCCGGCGGGGGCTAGGGGGGAGGTGGCGGAGAACAGAGCCGCTGTCACAGAACTAAGGCCGAGCGTTGAGGAGAGATGCGCTCGGCCAGGGTCTGACAGCAGCCGCATCTCTCTCCCCTCACAGCTCGGCCTTAGTTCTGTGACAGCGGCTCCGTCCTCCACCCCCCCAACCGCGGCTGAAGTGCTTCTTTCATTTCTCCTCAGATCCCCCGCTGCCTCTGCCCGGGAGAGCAGAGGGAATCCAGAGGAGAAGCTGAGCCCCTGTGTGCGAGCGGCAGAGGATCGGTACATATCAGTGATATGTACCAATCCTCTGTGCAGGAAAAATACTGGGGCGATCAGCTGATCGCCGCTATCCCACTACCAGTACCAGCTCAGCAATTTTTAGGAGCAATTGTTATACAAAATAATGGCAAATGGTTTACAAATGTATTCTGGCACCTCTCTACTATAAGAATATGTTATTATTAGATAGGTGTATGATATATTATGAAATACTGTAGCCCTTCCCAGGTTCATTCCCCATGATACTATGTAATGCAATGATCTGCAACATTTTATTAGATGTGCAACATTTTATTAGATGAGCAACATTCAATGGCTCTCACCTCCATTCGTGCCATAGTCTGAATATGAAGTGGGTGGTCCTTTATCAGATTGCCAAACACAAATCGCTTTGAAGCATATTCTCGTGCCAAGTTGATCACCCTGAATTTAAAGTATGTGTTTAAAATTTAATCTACAGATACCACCAGTATTATGATATACTAAATAATACAGATTGATACCTCCTCATTCCAGCTACTGCAGCAATTGTGTTATGTATACGAGTGATGGTCAGCATGCTCGAAATTGTAGCCACACCACGGCCTTCAGGAGAAATCTGAAGTTGCAAAACAAAAAACAACATCTGAAGGTATAGGACTATATACACAATATGTTACTTCAATAATCATTCATTAACAGCTACACAGGTTATCAGAACTGCAGCCCTTTAAAGATCTTTCTGCTTCCATTGCCAAGAAAAGGGAAAATCCCGTCAGTTCATTTAATGCAACAGTAGAATGCTTTGGGCATTTAACCATTTAATCAGATGAATTCACGCCTCATGGAGGGGTTACATCCCTGTAACATTGTGCTGTTATATTCTCTACACTTAATATAAAGGGATCTCCCTATAAAAGATGGTATTCTGGTTGGTGTTACATCATTTCATAGTAGAGCAGAAAGATCAAACTACACACAGCTGAGTGACTCACAAGAGGATGGTCACAACCACCATTGCTCTCTTCTTAGATTCATCTGGATAAGCCAATTAAAACAAGCATGCAAGCAGCACTTGAAAGCCAAGTATGCTTTGCATTCTAACGGTCATGGAAGCACCAAGCAGGGAATACTTATTTGTAAACATATGAAAAAATAAAAATACATTTCTAACTAACAAATATAAAATGGACCAAAAACCATGGCACTTTCCCATAATGGACTCTGTAGAATCAGATTAGCCCATGGCTGAGCTACCTATTAGCAGAATCCACTCAAATTTTAGCTGAGGTAAAGCTGTGTGCAGCATTAACAAAGTTTCTCAGATTCTTAGTTCTCAGTCTCCTTGGGATACTGAGATAATGTATACTTCAGTGTCTTATGCTGTTTGAAAAGAAAGGTTATTCATGTCTAAACCTGGCCATACACTAATATTTTCTTCCTTCAACCTGCGGGCTGAGCAAAGAAAATATTACAGATTCCTCCATCAACGCTTACAAGCGTTGATCAAGGAATCTCCCGCTGACTTCATTGTATTCTAACAGCGGCCGCCGGCCAGAATACCTCAACAGAACCAGCAGCTCATTGGCAGTCCACTCTATTCGTTAGAAGATTTTCCGACCGGCTCCTTCGATCAGCTAATCGAGGGATGCCGGCCAAAAGGGTGTCGACCCACTGTGCGGTTCATCAAGAACCAGTCAAAATTTGCACACTGTATGGCTTGACAAGACGTACACTGTACGTCTCCCGTCACGAAGGGGTTAATTGTCCTGTCCTGCATAATATATCTAATGTGCTATGTTGCATTGCCATAACTTCTCTTACCCGCAAAGCCCTTACACCATCCAACAAAAGTTCTGCAGTTGGAAGCTGCCGGGTGCCCAGTTTATCTTTAAGCCTCTGAACTTCAATTCCATTCAATTGCATATTTGCATCTCGTACTTCCAGGTAGAAAAGGGACAGTCCTTTAGAGCCCTGAAAAAGAAAAAAAAACGGGGAAAAACCCCCACAAAAACATACATTTAAAAACCCTAAGCACATAAATATGCTTCCAATTCAAAATCAAACATGGCTCTAAAATTTACACTTCACCCAAACAAGACAGCCCCTGTCAGCATTATCAAGCCACATACAGGTGAAACTCAAATAATTAGAATATGGTGCAAAAGTAATTGCAGTAATTGCTGCAAAAGGGGCCCAAACCAAGTACTGAGTACATATGCATGCTTGTACTTTTCAGAGGTCCGATATTGTTCCATGTACAATCCTTGTTTTATTGATTGCATGTAATAATCTACTTTTTTGAGGTTGTGGATTTGGGGTTCTTGGGGTTTTCATGAGCTGTAAGCCATAATCCTCACAATTATGACAAATCACGGCTTGAATTATCTTGCTTTGCATGTAATGAGTCTATCTCATATATTAGTTTCACCTTTTAAGTTGCATTAGTGAAATAAATGAACTTTGCACGATATTCTAATTATTCGAGTTTCACCGGTAATTATTTTGCAAAAAAAAAACAACCCTTTTACGTGCCCGAGTTAAAAATAATAAAAAGAATGAGTCCCTAAAGCCTAGGTGAAGATTGGTGGTGCAATATTGGTCCCTCTGGGTATCAGACTGCAGAAAGTCTACTGGGTAGTGAGATAAGAGTACGAGCCAGGCATAATCACTGTATAGTACTACAAAGCAGAATGCATTTGCAATAAGCACATTTAAAGCTGAAGTCCAAACTATCTAAGAGTGCCGACAGGATTCTTGCTGAGATGAAGTAATTACCATGTACCGGGACCTGGGCAATCAAATGGCCAAAGACTCAGAACCTGGAAGAGGAGTTGAAAAAAATACAAGTACTGGTGACTGAGTAGAGCAGGACTGGAGGGGATCACTTCTTTAGGTAAGTTTGCCATAATGTTCTAAAATGCTGTGCATACTAGCACATTATGATAAACAGCTCCTGGGGCTTCATTTTGTTATCAGCAGTTTAATTCCACTTTAATGGCCTACCATGTAAATATACAATTACACAAAAAAAACAAAAAAACACAAGGCTTTTAACACACATTAATAGGATAACTCACATTAAGCTTATCACTCACGTGTATTAAAAAACAATGCTTATAAACGGTTTTAAATTGGGTAGATATTTTATGACTGACTTCATCACTTGTTACTTACTTGTATTGTATGTCCTTGTTCATCAACCACTCTTCCTAGAGTCAAAGTCATATCAGAGTCTGTGGCTGATGTAAACCACTTGTAACCATGCAGTTTGTGGGTTCCATCAGGTTGAGGATAGGCCAACGTCTCAGTGCCATAAGCTAGAATAGAGAAAAGTTTTAAACTACTGGTTGATTTGTGTATTTGTAGCAGCGTTCCCAAGTAAGCAGATGAGTATACGGTACACACCCACATCTGATCCTCCTTTGCGCTCTGTCATCCATTGCCCTGATGTCCAAAACTGGCTTGGATCGCGAGAAGTAAGATGTTTAAAGGCATCCTGAAGAGCAGCTGGGCTACCGAGTACCTGTAATATGTTAGAATGATCACACTTATGAAACATTTCACTGATTAGCGAATGAAAATTCTTAGGTATTCGTTTTACATTTTTGTGGAAACAGAAGAAGCCACATCACCTCACAACCAAGAAGTTTGATCCGGAGGTCAAACCCCATACAATCCTCCAGGATGTGTGATTCTCTGGGAAGGGGGAAGTAACATCACTTCCTTCTCCATAAACTATGATAGGATTGGTTTATGTATGAAAGGGGTACTACACCTCCATTCCACCTCAGAAAAATAAAATTGGTTTCCCAAAAGGGATAGTGTCAGTGACCTTCAGATATGCAAGTAATAGGTATGCTTGGAGGTGCCTATAATTGTAAACTTCAAATGGCCATTTAATTGGATTTTTATTTTTGCTGTGCCCATCAAGTCTGATTTTACATAGTCAGGTTAAAGGAAGACACTGCAATTACATTGCTGCATCCTGCTTTCATAGCATTTGTAGTCAGCAGAACCCATGGTATGTTCTAATTCAGACCTGCTTTGATTAGCTATGACAAGCAAAGGAGATGGAGCCACACACAGATTTTGTTTGTTCTTCCACATGGGTATGCCTATAATTGTTTGAAATAAATCACTAGGGTATGTTATGTGGTCAGTTCAAACAGTATTGGGGGAAGAACTGAAAACCCAGATATAGTATGCCCTATCATAGCCTGATTACTTACCTCTATAACCTTGGTTGCACCATCAGTCATAGCTAAAGGGCATGAGAAGAGGCCAGAGGATGGAGAATACAAGTAGAGCTTCACAACCTGGATTAAACGGCTGTGGAGCAAACAGAAAATTAATTGAATTGCTTAAATCCTATAACTACTTGGACATGTAATAAAGTGTACAGTGCTGCTACATATGCACATATGAGGACATGGTTATCATAGTTGGAATCCAGGTAAACAGCTACAGTAAGTAAGCAGTTGAAACACACAGACATTAATTGTCTTGTCTTGTGTTACAAAAGATTTATAACTCTGTTCAGCCACTTTTGTAATCTTGCCCAGACAGCAAAACCAGGGCGCTAACACCACATTCTCTGTCACATAGAAAGTTTCAGGCCTCCATGTACACAAGTCTAAATCAAAAGCAATGTCTGTTTCCTTATCACCTTCGATGGAAGCCACTCTTCAGAGCTCTTACTCTTTTTAATGGACAGATGCTACCTTACTTAGGTATTACCTTGACCCCAATGTACAAATTGCTCTACCTAACCAACTTCCCTCCTCTCTTTCCCCATCTAAAGATGTTCCCATCTCATGGTTCAGCCGCATACGTATGATCAAGATGTCATACTTTCCTAAATTGTTTTACACCTCTAGAGTTCCTCTGGTTACAATTGCTGTTCATGTCTTCAGAGTTCATGTGAGGTAAGTGTAGGCCCAGAATCTCCAAATATATTCTATTTTTCTGGCAGGTAGTTTGGCAGTACCCAAAGTTCACTATTACTATTTAGCAGCAAACACTGCTCCTTACATTACTTTCATACTTCTCCCGAGCTAACATTTTGGGCAACCAACACTAGATCTAGTGCCACCTAATGCCAATTGCAGCCCTTCTGTGTCTTCCTACCCTAAATGCCTAGGGCCAGGTTCACACATACGTGTGACATGCATGCACGTCCAGTATTAATACCATCAGCTATGGAAGACTACAAATCCCATCAATACATTCAAGCAATGCAGAATAATAGCATCAGCTAGAGAGGACTACAAATCTCATCAATATGTACAGCAATGCAGAATAATAGTATTATTAAAGGCATTGGAGGCACCGACACTTGCTGGAGTCACCAGAGGCCAAAATAACTAGCCATGTTCAAGGGTGTGGAAACTGTTTTTAAAAAATTACTTGTCCAAAGAACTAAACGGGGGCACAATCTCCTTGTCCCTCATGGCAATCTGCTTGTCCAGATATTTTTTTTTTTTTTTTTTTTAACCAAAACCGTATTTAGTATTTAACCACTTGCTGGCTGGTGTGTTACACCCCCTTCCCATCCAGGCCATTTTTCAGTATTCAGTGCTGTGGTACTTTGACTGACATTTATTCCGTCATGCAACGATGTACTGAAGTGAATTTTATACCATTTTTTTTTTAGGGACAGATAGAGCTTTCTTTTGGTGGTATTTAAATCACCATTGGGGGTTATTTTTTACTATATAATAAAAAAATACCGAAAATGTAAAAACAATTTTTGGGTAAAATATAAAACAACGGGGTCACGTCGGGTAAATCGACACTAAACATGTCAAGCTTTAAAATTGCGTGCACGCGCGAAAATCGACAATATGTTACATGTGTGGCGTAATCTTTGTTTTTGCACATAGGTGCACCCGACGCGTATTTACGTTTATATGTGCGTGCACGCAGGGAAGGGGACTTTTTTGTGTTTTTTTTAAATGTCAGTGACTAATTTTTTTTCTTAACACTTTTTGTTTTACACTTAACTTTATTGCCATCACATAGGGGGCTTGTATACAATGACAGGTCCTCCTTATGGAGAAATGAGGGGTCTCCGAGACCCCTAAAGAAGCTGATGAAGCAGAGATCTGCTTCTCCAGCTTCTTCTCTGGCTATAGCAGCCAGGGAAATGACAGCTAAAAAGGTGGAAGTGATGTCATACGGAGGAGAGATCAGAAAGTAGGAGAATGCTGACCTCTCCTCTGTGTACAGTTGAGCAGCCGCTGTGCCGGTGCCGGGCCCCCAGGGGGGACAGTGGAGCCCGGGATAACCGGCAGCAGAGGGGGGCGCACTGTACGATGTCATACAAGTGATCAGCCGGCTATAGAGCCGGCCGAACGCTTGTATGTAACAGCCGGTAACACAAAGAAGCGCCTACTGGTGTTTTGACAATAGGCGGTGAGCAAGTGGTTAACCATGCTAAGACGCACTTCTCATTGGTCAGAGAAGTCATCTGACTGCACTGACCAACAAGTGCTCGGAATTTGCAAGTGAAATTCAAAATCAATAGCGCAGGGTTGCACTGCACAGCAGTACGGGGCACATGGTGGTTTTTATTTTCATTTGTGTTTATTTTTTCTTACCTTTTTATCACTTTCTTTTCCTTTACTTAACTTTATTGATATCATACAGGGGATAGCAAGCCCCCATGTGATATCATTTGGATGTGACAGGCTCTCTTTATGAATGTGATAGCTGACACAGGAAGCGCTGTGAATACAGCGCTCCTGTGTCACTGATCACAGAGCAGATCGGAGAATTGACGTTCTCTGATCTGCTCCCTATGCTGAAATTATTGCCGTGGTCCCGGGTCCCACAGAAGAGCGGGGAAGCAGAAAACCAAGATGGGGAGGGGGCAGCTG
>NW_017306467.1:1514863-1516300 GCF_000935625.1 Nanorana parkeri | reverse complement strand
AAAAAAAGAGTGCCGGCTTGTTAGCCCCCTATGCGATAGAAATAAAGCTGTAAAGCTGAGTGTAAAAAAAACAAAAAAAAATAGTAAAAATTAAAGTAACAGACAAAAAAAAATGTTAAAGTCCCCCGCCTCCCATGTGCAGGCACATACAACCCAAACACGCGTCGGATGCACCTGCGTGCAAAAATGAAAGTTGCGCCTCACGTTACATATGGTCGCGACCGTCGGAGTGAGAGCAATAGTTCTAGGCACATCAATCACTGGTAACACTAAACTGATGAGCTGTAAAAGCTTTTAAAGCGTCGCCTATAGGGAATTTTCGTTATTGTAGTTTTTTTCAGTTTCACGGACGCATGCAATTTTAAGACTTGGCATATTTGGTATCTATTTACCTGACATGACCCCATCTTTTATATTTTACCAAAAAACAAAAATTGGGTATTATATTCTGTTTCTGTGCGCTAAATTTCATTTTGGTGGATTTTATTCTAAAAATACTTGTTTGATAAACATTTGTGCAAATACCGTGCAACATAAAAAAATTGCACCTAGCATCTTTTTATTCTACAGGCTCTCTCCTTTTAGAAAATATACAATTGTTTAGGGGGTCTGAAGCGGTTTTCTAGCCAAAAATTCAGCTTTTATCATGTGTGTGCAAATGTAAGAAATTGCTCTGGGCAGCAAGTGGTTAACGTTCCATAAACAATGCAAGTTCAGTATCAAGACCAATTAGGCACATATTATCTTGTATGACCTAGTTATAGAAATCTGACCCGTTGCTATGTGTTACTGCATATCAAGAGGGCCATTTGCAACTCTGTTCTCAATAAGCCTGTGTGTTCATTTTATCCAGTATTAATGGGTAATAAAATAAAAGGCACACAATAATACAGCTATGTAATCATTAATACATTCTTCATTTATTTTAATGCAGGCAAAGTACCTGACTAAGTTTGTATCAGTCTGCTGCAAACTATTGTACAGACGAGCTCAGACTGCAGGAGGGAGAAGCAACACAAGGAGCCAATGCAAAGCCAAGCCAAAACACAAAAGGTGCTGCAATGCAAAAAGCATGCTCATGGGAGAGGGAGCAGAGTGACAGAGAGATAAGCTCATCAGTCTTCTGCTCCTCCTTCACTCACTGTCCAGTCACAGGTTGGGGGCTGGACAAGACCTGAAAGTGTTACTGTACTGCAGCAGAGAAAAGTAATGTCTCCATCCTGCCAGACAGGGTTGGCTGTGTAGCAGAGCTGTGTAAATCTCAGGACTTGATACACAGAATACATTTATACACAGATACACTTAGGCAGGTAAAGAAGCTCATTATATATATATATATATATACATACAGGGCTTGAAAATCCACTCGTCTGCGACGAGCAGACAGTGGAGCCCGACGAGCAGCTTCCTGGCCGGCCGTAGTAATTACACGGCCGG